>NC_071110.1:7247500-7440000 GCF_024256425.1 Clarias gariepinus
TGCACCTCGTTCCCAGCCATGTAATCTATAAGACATCAACTGTTGTTGTTGTTGTTTTAAAAAAAAAATTTTTTTAATAGTTTGTTAGCAAGGTAGATTTAAAGAACGGATCAGATTTAAATCAACGGATTTATGAAAAAGGTTTTCACAGGTATTTGGAGAAGTGCAGACCTATAAAACCCAAAGTGTATTGTCAGAGTAAGCTGCAGATCTATGATGTGTATCAAAGAAATAAACTCAGCCATGGTATTTTATACAGTGCCTCAGGGAGACATCAATCGATTTCCACACTAAATGAATAATAATAAAAACACGTTATTGAAGGATATTTTTACTACTACGACTCTGTGCTTGCTCATTGTTCTGGGCCTGAGCGCCTGTCAGTCTGTTTTGCACAAAAGTGCTTGAGCGAAGAAAAAAAAAACGAGTCTTTTCTACATTTTAGCAGTTCAGACAAGAATGCTACAGGCTGACGGCCATATCTGTCAAACTGTCCCCATAATCAAAGGTCAACCTTGAGCACATATCATTTACATTCACGTCATTTGCCTACGGTACATTATGCGTACACAACTGCTCAGATGATTTATTAACAAGCCTGTCAAATATCTATCTGTCAACAAATGGCTTTTTTTTTTTGTACATTCCTGACAGCGATATCAGTTGTCCACAGGGTTGAGTTAATTGAAAGGCATCTCCCAAGCCTTAGATATCAAAATGCCATTCAAAGTGCCGTTAACCTTTTGATAATTCGGCTCAGCCACTGCAGCATGACATTGATCTTACACCTGTGCCCTTGATAGCCCCGCTTGTACATTTCTTTTGTTCTGATTGAATGACTCTTCATATTTATCTCAATTTTTAAATCGGTGAATGTTTTTCAATCCTTTAAGACCTGAATGTGCATGTGAGGATATGACATACTGCCTGGTCACACAAAGACATGCAGGTTGCCGTTCCCAAATTGCCCGTAGTGTGTGAATGAGTGTGTGAGTGTGTATATATGTGTGTGTGTGCTCTCAGATGGATGGGAAAAGTAATAACTTTCATTCTACTTGACATATCTGAAAACCCAAATGCAAAGTTTGTAGTCTGAAGCCTCGCTGTTAACAAACTTCAAACAAAGGCTTCCATACAGTATAAGCATATACAGTAGGTTGTTTTTACTATAAAACCACAAATTTTCACACAATTTCTATTAAATGTGTAACAAAGTTACGTATCTAAAAATCAAACCTCATGAATGTCACTATTACCACATATTTTAAAAGGCTATTGACTAGTAAGTATTAAATTTGATTATTATGTGCTTGTATGTGTTGAGTTCAGGTCTTTGCATTTGTACTTTATTCTTTTAGTCTTGTTGACTTTCCATTAGGTTTCATATTAAGTTGTGGTTCTATCTTATCCTGATGCCTGAAACACAGTTCACACAGGTAATGCAAACACAATGCAAATGACAGTGACTGGCACCAACATGTGACTTTTGGTAAATATACCCAAAGTGCGCTGTTACGTACTTGTGGTGGCGATCATGCTCAGTCCACAAGGTGGTGATATAAGCTACTGAACTTTTAAACTGTTACCATGCCCACACTGGTAAACATGCGTGCTGTCGATAGGATGTGTACAGCTGTAGCCTACTTGCTGCACAAAAGGAGAAAAATGAGAAAACAAAGACGATGGAATGCGTCACTGCTGAATCGCTCTGGGAGAAAGGACAGGGCAAACATCTCCAGTTAAACCAATGCGTTTTGATGAGGAAAAGAAGAGGTTAGGTTTTTTGTGATGTTCTATACTAAATTGCCCCTAGTAGCAATGCTGAGATCGCAGCTTGTACTTGCATCACCTTAGGATTTTTCAGGACACACCCATGAAAGCAACAATGGGTGCAATGGAACTTCAGGCCTTATTCCAGGCTTCTAGGATTTTCGGCCATGTTGGTGTTTCTTCACAGTTTCTATTCTCTACTATTCAATAAACACACTCTCAATGCTACACCGCCTGGACAAAAAGTGACTGTCTGGATTTAAATAAGCAAATAATTTCAAGCCTTTGATTAAATAAGTACTGCAGTGATTAACATGGTACAATTCCTTTATAACTATTTTAACTATAACTGACTACAAAGAGTAGCTTCTCATGTCTTAAGGAATCTTCGTATCTCATGGTTGTGCAAAAACACATTGTGTTTTAGAATAGTCAAATCGGCCTGCATCAAGCAAAGAAAAAGAAAATAAATACTAAAAAAATATTTGGGTGTGTAACATTTTTTTGGGCATGCAGTGTACACTTGAGGTGTGTTAGGCAAATAATTTATGATATACTATCACTACTTACTTGGTGGGCAAGCTCAAGCATAAAAATATTTATTTTATTGTTGATAAACAAATTAATATATTGATAATATTTTTAAAAACACTCATTGTGTGGCCAGAAATGTTTTTGAACTACTGTACATTTTCTAAATTTTTTGTACAAATAAGGATGGGGCTTGTGTACTATAAGCTTGATGTTTGGAAGCAAGACACAAAATCCCATTAAAATTCATATCAGGCAGGCAAAATCAAAGATTTTTTTTTTTTTTTAAAGCAACCAAACAAGCATACAAACAAATGGAAAACGTGAGGGTCAAAATTGGAAACCACTGAACATGGCAACTGGAAAACACATCTTGTAACTTAACCAATAGAACCAAATGACTTTGCAACCAGACTTAAACACTTAAATCAATCAAGAGACAAAGCAATGACAGGACATGACGATCAAAGCCACACGACCAAACAAAAAAGAAGTAGTTCTGTGAAAAAAAAAGTCTTGAGCCACCTACTTCTTCATATTTTTCTTAAAAAGAGACAGATTATTTTTTATGTAGTCTTGAGGAATAGTTCTCCAGGCTTCCTGAAGAATTTTTTTTGTCTCTCCTTTTTGGCAAGTTTCAGTCTCAGAGGAATGGTGTTTTTTTTCCTGTGAAGCCACGCAGTGACCTATGAATCATTCAAGCACCAAAACCCTCTAACTTAAGGCATGAACCAGTACGAAACAGGTGTAGATGATCAGGCTGATGATTATTATTAAAAGGGAAATTTTTTTAAACGTATTTTTCATTTGTATCTTTAGGCACTTTGCAGCCTGTTACAGTAAAAACACTTGTTCCCATTTCTTTTAATTAATATACATTATTTCATTATATTTAGTTGAAAAATTTAAATTTTGAAATAAGGCGGAGGGAGACGGCTCAAGACTTTTGCACAGTACAGTACTGTATGTCTCCTACATACGAACATTTAAGTAATGAACTTTTAAAGATATGAACATGCATTCATGCATGTTTAATTGCTAAACTAATTGTCACGTGCATGCAGCGAGTATCCCAGGATGTCCAAAAGCAAGCGTAAAAGCAGCAGCAATGAAGGTGGTACTGATTAGAAGCACCATGAAATAACGGTAAAGACAAAAGTGGAAATAATTAAGAAGTCTATTCCCCTTAATTATTTCCACTTTTGTGTCCGTCGTCATTGCTTGGCCAGGTGAAAAGACATTGCTCGTTGTTTTAACATCAATTGTTCAATCATTGGCACCTATTTAAAGAACAAGGACAAGATCATGAAACATATTATTTTATACTGTGTATAGTCAATTGTGTTAGTATACAAGTAGCTTATCTTTGTTGGACTTACAAACAAACTGGACTTATGAACGAGCTCTCGGAAAGGAACTTTTTTATATGTTGGGGGCTTACTTTACTGGACATTGATTGTCACACTCATGAGGAGGAATTTAGGAAACTTTCACTTATTTATAATACCAATCCAAATACTATTATACCAAATTGTCTTAAACAAACAAACAAACAAATAAAATTTGCATTTCCAATATTAATTTTTGGAGGATAATAACCTTCAACCTACATAAAATGTGTGAGATGTGTAAAAAAATTTTAGCAAAAAATAAATACAAATAGAAAAAAACAACAACACATATTTAGATGGATGCACTTACTTTTCTGCGATCAAATTTTTTCAGGATGCTATGAAGTTTCTCCAGCTTTATGTTAGTTTCCTCTTCAAGGAACATAACCCATGAGGAGTTTTTTCCAAAGTGAGCTGAAATACTAAAGAAATAAACACATATAATCCAATTGCATTTTGAGTTTTGTGAAAGGTAGTCAGTGTGCCCAGCATTTGATTGCTTTCAGATTAGGTTTTATTAATGTCTATACGATGAAAATAAATCTATACCACAGTCCTTTGAGCTGTAAAGGATTTGTCACTGCAGATGGAATCAGTTGGATCGAAGCAGTGTATTTTTATGATTTGCATCTGCTCTTCTGTGTGTGTGTGTGTGTGTGTGTGTGTGTGTGTGTGTATTTGCGTGTAATGTCCATATGAGCACAGATGGGGTGAACTTACTAAGGCAGCAGGGGAAGAATGCTCCAGTCTCCCTCGTGGTCAGACAGTGTATGAAGAAGCAGGACGGCTGGAAGGCGCTGAACAGGAAAGAAAGTTAGAAATAGGATTAATTAATAATAAGTCATATATTAGTCCACATACTTATTACTAAAATAGGTTCTCCAGCTTTTACATAGTTTGATTAGTGCAAATGAGCCGTCTTAAAGTCGTCTTTTTTTTGGACCAGGTAATGAGTGATTTATGACTGAAAATGAGGAATGTTTGTTGAAACTTTTTCTTTTGCCTCTTACTCACAAAAAATAAGGTCAGAATTTATTATTATTATTTTTTAAAATCCTAAGTATATACTATATATAATATATTCATATAATGTATATCCTAGAGCGACACAATGGCTTAGCACCTCCAGGGTCGCCTTGCACCTCGAGGGTCCGAGTTCAATTCATGCCTCAGGTCTATGTGCATGAAGTTTGCAGGTTGTTCATGTGCTTGGTGGGTTTCCTCCATGTACTCCGGGTTTCCTCCTGCTCGTAGTGTGTGAATGAGCGTGTGAGTGTATATATGCGTGTGTGCCCGGTGATGGATTGGTACCCTGTCCAAGGGATAGGCTCCAGGCCCCCCGCAACCCTGAGTACAGGATAAAGTGAGATGGATGATAAGTGAGTGGATATCCTAGGTCAGGTGGTGGGATCTTGCAGATTTCAGCTCCAACTCTAAAAAAAAAAAAAAAAAAAACTCATCGGCTTGTAGAATTAGTAATCCTGAAGACCTTAATAAGCTTGTTCAGGTGTGTTTGATTAGGGTTGGAGCTTAACTATGCAGGATTTTGGACCGAACTTGCCTACCTCTTTCCTAGACTCTCACTCACTCATCTTCTATACCGCTTCATCCTGTATTCAGGGTTAAGGGGCCTGGAGCCTATCCCAGGAGGATTAGGGCACGAGGCAGGGTACACCCTGGACAGGGTGCCAATCCACCGCAGGGCACACACACAAACACTCACACACGCATTCACACACTACGGGCAATTAGGGAATGTCAATTAGCCGAATCTGCAGGTCTTTGGACTGTGGGAGGGAACCGGAGTACCCGGAGGCAACCCATCAAGCACGGGGAGAACATGCAGAAAGAGACAAGAATCGAGCCTGGCCGGGAATCGAACCTGGACCCTGGAGGTGCAAGGCGACAGTGCTAGCCACTACACCACAGTGCCGCCCTGTCCTGGACTACCAAGCTGTTATAAAGTGTTAAAGACGACTGGGCTTTAAAATTTTGAAACAGTTTTAGTTGCTATCCCAATAGCAACTAAATCATCTCATATTTAATAGAGATTGATCCGGGATCCCCTGGGTATTTCAGCATTCTCAAGTCCTGCTGGAAATCATCTTTTCTGCCAGACAAGCTTTTTTTTCTCCTTTTAATCATAAAAATACTCTATTTACAGATCCCTCGTCAAAATCCATTTATAAATGAATCAATTAAAGGAACAGCTTTCAGTACTGAGCCACTAGATAGAGCTTCATGCTGCAATAAAAAACAAAGCAAGAACAATAGTGTGCTTGCTTCATATCAACGCTGGCAATAACAGCTTGAGAAATGATCATATCTATATTGCACAATGCAGATATTGCACAAATTCTTTTAAGAGGCCGAAAGAATAAGAGAAAATAAAGTCATGAAATGAATCAAATCAATTCCTGATGCTTGGTTAATGCAAAACTATGCATTTTATAGTGTTTTACATCAGGGGTTCACAAACTTTTTTTTTTTTTACATCCAGCATCAAAATCTTTTTCTATGGACACGCTGTTTACACGGCAGATTTAAATCAGGTGTTACAGCTTTATTTACCTAAACTCTTGATAAAGTTAAATAAAGTTAAATTAAAGTCACTATAGTTTATCACAGATTATCTGCTAGGTCATCAGACTTGAATTATTCTAAAAGCTTCTGCCTAGAGAACTTTTGATGCACATTGTAAGAAGCAGTCGAGAGAAGTCATCAGGCATGCAGTCAACCATGGTATTCTGAGTGGCTTTTGAAGTGCCTTTTGAAAATACTTTTTAAAAGCTGATATTAACCCAAGGTTGCTAGGCTTTAGCAGAATTCACATTGTAACTATGTCTCAAAATCGACATAAAAGATCCACATCCTGTTTTCAAAAATAAGGTTATTACGATGCACACATCACCATGGTGATGTATAGGCATTAACCATTTTAGAATCCCCCTTACCGTCTCAAAATCACTGCAATATATCTCATACAAATAAAACTGTCCTTTTCCTTTGTTCCTCCTCTGAGGAATGGGGCAGCACGATTCCCACCCCAATGGACCTCGTCATGCACTTGTTACAGTTTTGACTCTTATCATTAACTCTAGGACAGCTTGATCCAAAGTTTGAAAGGTGAGTAAGTAAGCAAGTTTAAAGAACAATTTGTTCATCCAAAAAAAAATAACTTCACATGATTATTATTTCAACAAAATCTAAAAAATTGTAAATAAGCATGTCGCGTTTAGTACACAGGTGATACTATACAGTATACTGTAAGTGCCTGCCACTTTTTGACTCTAGTGCCCTGAGTCCCTTGGGATATGCTACAGTCTTCCCGTAACTCAGTATAGGATATGCATTATAGAGAATGAATTACATTAAGTTGTTGTTGAAGTTGTTCATTTCTAAGCTAAACACCTTTAAAATACTGCAATGTTACAGTCAAATAAAAAAGGCAACCACTGCGATTTATTCTCTTCGCCATCCTCCAACTTATATATCACCATCTCCTTCAAGGGAAATATTGTGTGCAAAAAAAGGTCACACAGACATTTCACTGTGTGCAGGGTGATAAAACTGTCACAGAGCTGCGACTCGAGGCGACAATGATGAAAAAGATGTGGATAATGACCGGGGTGTGCGAGACCCGCTGCTGCCTGTTGTCACATGGGACCGAACACACCACATCAGTGACGCGTGGTCCGCCGTCAGTAATTAGCACATCGGTGCTAACCGCGCTTGGAACACATGTGCTCTTACCTGCTGGTGCGGACCTGTCTGGTTGACGTCACTGGAAAATTTAAAAAGGTTCTAAACAGTCCTGAGAGGGGACAAGCTGCTAACACTGTGATGCCAAAAGCCTAATTTGCGTGTAATTTAAGGTTCGTCCACATTCCAGAAAAAACACCTGGAAGTGGTGAGTAAGTACGTATGGGGAGTCATTTATGGTGACATGTTCATGACCTTCCAGCTCCAGATTCAGCAGTGTGAGCTTCATATTTAAAAAAGAAAAAGATCACAAAGACTTTCAAATTCTTTGTTTCAAACCATCTGTTAGAAAAAACATGAACAAAAAAAATAAAATAAATCTTAATCATCACTAGGAAGAATCAAGCAAGTTATTTATGTGCTCCAATCCAATAACAGACAATAACAACAAGGACTGTTCAGAATGTTTTTCAAAAAACTCCAGACCTCATTAGTATGAAAGATCAAGATGCTTTTTTAGGATTCCAACCTACCACAAGCACAAAAAAACACACACAATAAAAGTGTAGTTTTCCGTAATAAATCATTATGAAGCCATGTGTGTTTGTGTCGCTACCAATTAGAATAAATGAGCTCAGACATACAAGCACACAGTGTACACCTGACATGCCAAGTTAAGTATGCAAATTCATTAGTGTCAAGCTGAAATAATAACTGAATTGGCTCCGATCACAATAAATCACAGCTTCCTTAAAAAGGAAAGAAAAACAAAGTTAATGAAATTTGTACAGTGTAACAATGAACACATTTAATCGTATCACCTCTGTGTAATGTGCCTTTGTGCTTGGTTGGTTCTGATTAGTAAAAATGCTTTACTTTTATTAATGATGAATGCTCGTGCACTGTACAGTATGGATATGAGGAGGAATTGGTACATCTGTTGATTTTAAACAAGATCACAGTCACAGACTAAACCGTTGGCCATATCAGCATTAGACATTGTGTGTGTGTGTGTGTGTGTGTGTGTGTGTGTGTGTGTGTGTGTGTGTGTGTTGCATTACAAAAAGGCAATATCCGAAAAAAGTAGGTTTTCATTTAAGGATCTGTTACTTAAATAAGTTTGAATTGTAAATACAACCAATGTTTAATCTCTATAAAGTAACTGTAAAATTAATTTTTTTATTTGTCCTTGAATTTTTTTCCTCATTTTCATTAATGAAAATAGTATCCTGTAGTTTGCCTATTCGTTTATTTTGCACCATTATTTTTATTTAAAAAGCACTGCAAATGTCATCCATCTTTATTTCTTAAAGTACTTTTACAACAAACCAAAATTAAGATTATTCAGTTTTTTTTAACATTAAATGTTACTAAAATCGCATGTGAATAAAATGCATGTGAAAAATTTATCAACAGAACATTTTCATAATTTGACTAGAAATAAGCATAATTATTATATATTTGGTTCATCTGGTGATTTTATTTTAAGAAGTTTGGCCAGATTCAAGAAATTACTTATTGATGTTTACTGTTAAAAAAAGAAATATTAACTATAACCTAGAAAAATTAAAATAAAAACACAAATGTTTAGGTTTTATATTACATGTAGTCAGACATATCATTAAAATGTATATTTTAGCAGATTCTGATTACAAATTATTTTGTTCACTGCTCAGTATAATCATTAATTTAAAGGCATATGGCTTCACAAAATTAATGCAAATGTGTGTGAGTTTTGCAGCACTGTGGACATGCTTGTAGCTACAGTATAATAAAAATTTTGCAGCAACAGATTTAAAATTTCTGCTCTAATGAATTTTGCAAGGCGGCATACATTAATACGTTAGTTAGAACTAGGTTAAGTAACATTATACGTAACATTAACATAAACTTATATAACATAAGCCCAGATATTGAGCTAATGCTATTTTTCTTGTGGTGTTATTATGTTTCTTACTGTGCATTTTTTCATTTTAGCAGTTTATTTATAAAAAAAAAAATTCAACTTAAAATTTATCAAGGTCTTGTAGCATAAATTTGTCTTCTATGTTTGTTCTTTTAACCAATTTAAAATTCATTAGTTTGGATGTTTGCATAAAATGCACAGTATATTTGACAATAAAAGAGTAAAACCACAGAAATGCTGTAAAATGTACTACTTTAACAATGTAACCTTGTTAATAATACACTTTTTTTTTTACTTGTCTCTTTGAATTTACAAAGTGATATTACAATCCCTCAGGCTTTATAATATTAAGATATGTAGCTGTACTGATTTATAGAAATGTGTTTGATGATACTTCGGCAGAGGCATGACCCTTTAAAAATGGCACAAAAAAAAACACCTGACAGCTCAGTTAATCACTATTACATCAAAATGTTTTATTATAAAGTCATCACGCAACCTTAATCAATTTAGTTCTGTTCTGTCTTCCAGCATAGTGAAAAGTGGATATCTACCAAATAAAAGACTCCCAGCTTGTAAAATAAAGTAGAGCTCAAGTCATTTGTGCATCATAACACCTACAGTATATATTAAATTTACAGCAGCTAATCACATAATCATTAAATATAAAATATAGACTTCATTGAATCAGAGTTTAATGCCTTTTCCTATGCGATGTAAGACTGGTCCCTGTCTTGGAATGCTAAATCTCCAAGATCCATCACTGAACATAAAGCGCATTGACATGATTATTGAAACTCCTAACCCTAACCCTAAACCCTAATTCATTTTTTTTCTAGTCTTGCAACAAAATTAATTTGAACATAAAGTGCCTCCTGACTCCTAGCTCACTCGCCTTTTGGTCCGATTGGAAAATGAATCACATCTTATGATCAAAAATAATTCACCCCATCAAAATAGGCCCTAAAATCACTGCAAAAACCACTTCATAAACGATAGTGGGGTGTGTATAATGAACACACACTAGAACAAATACTTTTGTACCACTTTGGAAAAACTCAATTTTTACACATGCGAGACTTGCGATCCCAAAGCTCCAAATCCAAGCTCATTATGAATGCCAATTAAAACCTGAGCGATCATTACTTGATACACTTGATATTTTATATGCTGGTTTTTATTAAGTATGATTAAATTTTGGAAGAAAAAAAAAGAGGGAAACTCTATGGAAGCTTTGAAAAAGCCTTTTACTTTTGGAATTAATAACCCAATGGACACCTTTTATATTCAAGCTAAGGTTACATCTATAACGGAATGGATGGTGTGATTTGAGAGGGTTGTAAAAGTATTTATTATCCAACTAAAGCAGCCTAAATTAACACAAAATCTACATTTGGCACCAAAAAAATGCAGGCAGTGAGACTTTTAATGAGGCTTCTGACCAAACTTTTACAGTACTGTATGTCTGCTGCTTTCTCCCTCTACTGGTGAAAACATAAACTACAGCACATTCACATCCATCACACACTATTCCTATTGTAATATACAGTAATACCTGTAACAGTACAGACTTTGCACGAATTTGCACAATCACTAAAAGTCCGTCAGGCTATCGGAACAGGATGTTGTTATAGGGTATTAAATAATTAGAGCTATAAAAAAGTCTCTTTGATTTTATAAAAAAATAAATGTAAAAAATAATAATTGACTGTACAGTACATTCGTAAAATGCTATGCATTTAGCGCTATCTACATTCTGACTCTTGGTTAAGTTTAGCTTGTAAGAGTTTCACCTATTCTTTCATTATAGAGGTCTTTTTTGCCATATTTTGCACTTTATTTTGCTCCATATCTTCTGAAATTGAGTGGGCAGGCCTGTCTAGCACACAAACTCTCTATTTAGCAGCCATGCCGGTGTAATCCGAGCAGAACACAGTTTGGCGTTGTCCTGCTGAAAAATACTATAATATCTTTAAATAAGATTCAGTTTGGATGGCAGTATGACATTGCTCCCCCCCAAAAAAAAAAAAACTTTTTCGCAGTAACAATGCGCTCACAGATATGCAATTCACCCATGCCAGGGGCACTGGCACACCCCATTTCATGACTGATGCTGGCTTTTGGACCTCATGCTGCTGACAGCTTGAACAGTCTTTTTCTTTTTTTTTTTTTTGACACAGAGAACATGAAAGCTGAAAGTGTTGACTTGTCAGATCACAAAGCATGTTTTCAGTTTCAGTGTACCACTGTCCATCTCAGATAAGACAGGTAAGTCTTTGACACCTCTGCACAGTATTGATGTATGGCTTTTATAAGCTTCCTTAAGTTGCATTTGTAAATAAAGTGGCACAAGGTGTTAATGCACAAAGGTTTACCAAATTGTTCCTAAACCCACATCATGACATCCACTATAGAAGCATGATGGTTTTTAAGACGGTGATGTCTGAGGGATCGGCGCTCACGTGTATTCAGAAGTAGTTTTCGGCCCTTTCTTTTCAACTTTTAGACTTGATGGGTTTTCTTGAATTTCCTAATAATATTGTGTACTAAAATTAGAGCATATAATCCTAAAAGTTTTTTCTATTTTGTTAGATTTTTTTTTTGTAGTCATTTTTGGTTCCGACGTGCATCTGCCATGGCACTGATTCAACTTTATGCAACAGCATAACATTTATTTTCATCCACAGTCACATTATGTTTTAGCCAAAGTCTTGTATTGATGACAGGAGAGTCAAACCACAGCATAAGTCTTCCGCACCACATGCCAAAATTATTCTTTTTTTTAACTGGGACTCGCATGTCCTTTTCCCATTGCTTCACAGTCCAATCTTTAAGCTCTCTAACAAACTCAAGCCTTGTTTTCTGATTAGACTCACTAACAAAAGGTTTTCTTATAGTCACACGTGTTTAGTCCCAATCCTTTAAATTCCCATGTTGCTGTTGTTATTATTATTATTATTATTATTATTATTTTAATGGCACAACTTCATTAAGAGTATAAATGATCTCTGATCACAGTCATTTTTTTTTCTAGCCTCCTTCGTTGTTTCCTTAGCTTGATGCAGACCAATACTTTGCCCCTTCTAAAACACAGGGACACCTTTTTCCAAAACTACAGGACATGATTTAAACAAGGTCTTCAATATGATTGTTTGAGAAGCTACTCACTGCATGAGCTGGAGTTGGAAGAATTGATGCCAGCTGAAACACATTAATCATGGCACTAATTTCCCAGCTAAA
This sequence comes from Clarias gariepinus, assembly GCF_024256425.1. Classification (NCBI taxonomy): domain Eukaryota; kingdom Metazoa; phylum Chordata; class Actinopteri; order Siluriformes; family Clariidae; genus Clarias; species Clarias gariepinus. Next base: position 7,260,041 of record NC_071110.1, read on the forward strand.
GACTCTTAAGTATTTTTACATTTAAATCCAAATGGGAACTGTTTTGGCCAGGTGGTGAGTATGTCGTGAATTGTGAAATGTTACTTATTTTGTTGGAACAAGCTAGATTAAGTCTAATGGGGAAAAGGGCAAAATCATTAACAATCTAATTAGGTGCTTTAGTCTCACCACATGTCTATGATTTACACTTAATACCAGCACTGTCTTCGCGCCTTTTATTTACAGGCTTAACGATTTTAACTCCAAAGTACTCTTGCGTTTTATTTTTATAAAGCACTTATTTAGAATCTCATTAGTATTTAAAACAGGACAATTAATACTGCAAGTTTCACAGTGATTTAATTTCCTAATTTTATTCTGCATCATTATATGAATAAAGGTACAGCAATGGATGTTCATACACACACCAATCAGACAGATGATGTGAATAACATTGATTATAAATTATATACCAGTGAACTGGTAAAAGTATCATGGGTATCCAAAAATCATCCATGCTCATGGGAACCAACGGCCACCCCGTCTCTTCTGACCCAACAGATAAGCCACTGTAGCACAAAATTCACTGGAAAATGTCAATGCTGGCGATGAAAGATGCCAGATGCACAGGAGTCAAAGCGTTTAAAGTGTCCAAATTCTCCAGATCTCAGGTTAAGGCACTGGACTACGGTTCGGAAGATCCCAGGTTCAAACCCCACAACCACCAGGTTTCCACTGTTGGGCCCTTGAGCAAGGCCCTTAACCCTCAACTGCTCAGATGTATAATGAAAAAAAAAAAAAATAATAATAAAATGTAAGTCGCTCTGAACACCCCCATTGGTCTCATAGAACCATACCCACAAGTGATGAACCCATCAACCTCTAGGGTAAGTTAAAATTAAATAAAGTAAAATATGTAGTGTTCATACTGGAAAAAAACTGCTGTAGGAAATTGAAGGTCAATTTGGCAGAACTCTTGTATTTCTATGTGGAAAAGGTAACCCTTCCAGAGAGATAAGCATCTTTGCAGAACTCCACAAATTAGATTTTCTATGGAAAAGTATGGAAAATTAACAGAAGGCCCTCTCGGACAATGAGAAACTAAATTCCAAGGTCTGATGAAATCAAGACTGAACTGCTAAAGTACAAAAAAAAAAAAAAAAAAAAAAAAACTATTTTGGCACAATGATACAATGCTCGAGTGCATGATAAAGTAAAATACATCAGAAATGTCCAATTTATTAACAAAAGAGAGAAATATATTCAGCACCCTGGAGTTTTGGGGAAACCAGATGAAAATGACAGTGTGTGACAGACAGTCGGTTAAAAGGAGGAAGAGAAAAAAAGGCGGTTAGGACTACACTGAGGCTGGAAAAATCTATTGAGAAAAAATCAAATTGAGGAAAATCAAAATGACTGGATGGATTGAGATTATTGAGGACTTTAAAAAATGAAAAGAAAAAAAAGATAGAAAGTCTTCATTGATGAAGAGCCAGGGAAGATAGCACCAGGAGCTGTTTGTCAGAAGTGTAAAATAACCTTGGATTTTAAAAGGAGAATTGTATTTCTATTTATTTAAAACGATCCGCTCACTGAACCCATTTTATTGATATCATTAGTATCTCGATAATGTGATAGACAGAAAAACTAACAAAATGAAATTGTGGCCTTGCTGTATGGATCGAACTTGAAAAACCAGACAGTATGTTTAGTAGAATTAAGTCATGACTTTTTTTTATTTATTTTTATAGGTAAAAAAAGAATAATGCAATTAATATGTATGTTTAGTAATGATAAATTATGTGCATGCACTATTACTTTTGTCTTTATAAAATGATCAATCCTAAGCACCAAATACATTATGTGTATGAGAATTCATCCTTAGCCATGTACAGTATAAAATATTACCTTTATAAAAAATTTGTAAAACTAAAAGACACAAAGGTCAACTTTATATATATATATATATTTTTTTTTCACTTATTTATTTATAGCAGAAGCAAAACATTCCTCCCTTTAACCATTGCTTCATTCTCCAGGCCAATGCTGACATCTTGTGGCAGCATGTAGGCAGTAAACATGAAAGTCACATGTGCTCCTGCACCAGACAGATGCAAACAGATGAACTTTATTATCCAACTTGACAGCAAAAAGCAACACAATCAAATCATCTCTCTTCTGTAAAAACAATAAAAGTGCCTATCAATCTCAGAAATGCTACATTATAATCTTCCTCACACTCCTGCCTACTGGTGCACGCCCAGCTGTGCTCCTGTCCACCCAATGGTCTGTGCAATTTAGTCATTTTCTGCCCCAACACATCGATTTGGCCTATCAGCTCACGCCCAGGCTCGGGTGTGTTAAAGCAGCGGAATCGCAGGAGCACAGATGGAGAGCCCTGACAGAGATAAACAAGTGCAGGTTATAAAATGTGTTCATCAGAACTGTCTCCCTGCACCAACCTGCCATGTTTGATAGAAACAGCTGTATCTCTGTGCAATAGATCAGGTGATAATTTTTATAGTCTAAGCCTGAGAAGCATGTTCTAGACTGTCAAAAGTAAACCCGGATATGAACTTCTGTTGTTATCACCAATCCTTAACAAGTTTCCATCTATTCTACAATCTGATATGGTTCTCTCATCACCTTGGCTGTACAGAGTGAGTATTTGAGTCACAAAATACAGGCAACAACCATCCTCATGTATACTGCTGTTGACCGGATGTACTTTTGTCCTTCACACTAGATTATAGAAACTCTAGAGACGGACATGAGTGAAAATGCAAGGAGGATTTCACTTCCAAGTAATCTAGACTTTGAATATTTCAGTTTTATTAAATATTTAAACCAGCTCATCTGATCCAAACAACACAGTCACTAAAATCACATATTGCTTATTTTCATGTTTAATAAAAACTTTAACTGAAGCTCTAGACATGCATCTGCATAATTTTATTCATTGCACTACCGCCACGTGATTGGCCGATCAAAAAACTGAATGAGCCTGGATACAGATGTTTCTATGAAATTGTCTATTTTTTTTTGGGGGGGGGGGGGGTTCAAGTTCTGTTCGTGGCTAAAACAAGCTACAAAGCTACCTAACTTCTAACTTGATGCTGAAGGGCATGACTTCTGGTGTGGAACAAGGGAAAGAATCGCACTAGCTTTCCATTTAACACTTCATGGGATTCAACTCTGGAAGCTAGAGGTTAAAGTTTTCCAGTCTAGAGTGAAATAAGTGGAATTTTTTTATTATTATTATTATTATTTTTAAGAATAAAAATGCAAAACAATTTTTACCTGTTAGTCGTACGCCAGCTCTGTAAGTTGCGGTTAGTAAGAAACAGCAGACTAGCAGGATAAGTGTTGGTGGAGCAAAATAACTGACAATAAACAAACCAATCATAAACCGTTAAGAATAAATAATGCTTGTAGAACTGTCGTATAAAAGTAATATCTGGCTCAAGATGGACATCAGCATGCCTGTGATACTTAAGCCTTATATTTCAACTGTGCTCCTATAAGCGCATCAATGCTGAGCTAATATTCAAGTACAACAGCACTCCCTTCTTGTGATTGTTCTTCTTTAATTCTGCTATTGCCTGAATAATTATGATTCATTTTCAGGATTTTAAAATTACACAACCTAATTATGATGATCACTCTTTGCTATTATCATTAGACAATGTGAAATGTCAGCTCCCTTACTGCTAGAAGCAGCCAGTGCCCCAGTGACAGGTGGGAATTGGATAGGACTAAATTAGGGAGTAAAAAAAAAAAAAAAGTAAAAGAATTAATTTCATTTGGGTGTATACTTATTTAGAATTTATAACACCGGGTAGCTCCCATGCATCTAATAATCATAATTCCCAAAACTTTCTTGGTAGGCAAATATGTGGCTAATTTGTGTATTAGCCAGAGGATAGGGTCTAATTACATACAGGAATGGATTCATCGCTATAAATTCTCTTTAGGTCTTAATAATTAAACTCACTTTTAATAGTATACCCAGATTTTTTTTCCTGCTTAATTAAACTCCTTAGCAATTAGAAATATTAAATATATATATATTAAAAAGTGCAATGTTGCTGATTTGTCATTTAATCAGCACTTGCCAGTAGCTGACCCAAAAGATATACTTGGTCTGTCAAAAAATTTTGAAACCCTTCAGAATTCATGTTTTATTACAGTTTAATCACTATTACTGCCAGAGACCAACTAAAAATGATACAGAATAGCAATTAAACAAGGAGAACTTAATCTTTGTGGAATATATTAACTGCTCACACTCTCACAGACAGATCCTAATGGGACTTTAATGAACGATATATTAAAGGGAGGCATGCTTGAAGTGTAAAGTTATTAAAACTACAGACAAAACGTATTACTCATGCAAAATGCTAGAACTAACCATAAAACATATTGCTTTTTTTTTATTAGATTCTTCCAATTAAAATGTATTTAAACAATAGTGAACACTCATCAATTACCATGGAAACAGCAAATGTATATCTGTTGCCCGATGTGCGAGGTGACACATAGATGGAACCATTCATCCTTAAAAAAAAATAAACCCTTAAAAAAAAAAAAAAACGTCTTCGACCTCTTGTCAGTATTGTTTATTGCATACAATTAATTTATAATGTCTTCTTGCAGTAAATTTTTTAATTCAATATAGAAAATCTAAAAGTTAAAAATGCTCCTTGCATAAGTACAAGAAATATTCACTTGTGAAATCTGACAACTTTTATAAAATTTTATATGAAATATAACAACAATCACCTCAGTGGAAATGCCATTAAAGTGCCTGTCAGTCTGAAGCAAAGGACTGAAACCGAAAATAATGTAATAAAATTTCATAACATAGGCATGGGATGTTAAATTATCTCTAAGATGTTGGACATGTCAGTAATCTACTGCTGGATTAATATGGAGGATGTGCAAGGTCCTCCCGTTAACCTCAGACCCAAAACAAAACATAAACTGGTTAGAGAGGATCAACAGTGAGGCCAACAGTCACTCTGAAGGAGTTACAGGACAGCGGTTCAGAGTGGAGTGAAGATGCACAAGACATTGATTTCACAAACCTTGAATATACAGGGGGTAATTAATCAGAATGCCTATTACTGCCGTGGCAAAACGACAGAGAATAAATCAGTTGCATTTCAAAGTCATTCGTGAAATGACCACCAGGTGGCGCAAAGTGACATTTTCACTCGCCGCAGTTTTAAGGCCTTCTTCACACGGACGTTAAGCTTTTGAATAAACGAACGTGCTCTGAACGTCCTAGATGTTTATGTCGCGTTTTGTAGTGGCGATTGATTGACTTCCACAGCGGCGTTCGTTTGTCTCTGTCTAACGTCAGCCTGCAGCCCAAATTGTAGTTTGTGTGTTAACCTGTGGGGGCAGTGTGTCAGGAACTGGATATGAAAGCCCGCCGCTACCGGGTTCACTCTCTGACTGCACAACGTCGGATTAAAGGAAGTTTTTTTTTTGGTTTATGAAGAAATGCGAAAATTTCCGCGTATGTTTTTCAACAATTTATTTTATTTTATTTTACCTTTTTCCGAATTTCCCTATGTATTGCATGTAGGATCATGGGATATATCCGGTCCTCCGAAGCATAAAATGAACACGAAGAAAAGGCACTAGAAGCGGTTTCCTTGCGTTCGTTGGGATTTGAACGCCAAGAAAAAGATGCATGCAACGTTTTTTTTAATGCCGTATAAACGCGCAGCCGGACAAACGCACGTCACCAAAGCCCGTGTGAACACTCTCATTGACTTCTATGTGTAGAAAACACTCTGCACACTCTGGAGTTTCGAGTCATTTTCTGACGCGCTTACGTTCACCGAAAACAATACAGATTAGCGCAACCTGCTTTCATTATTTTACAAAATCATAAAGCTTTTTCATCATTGTAAGTGCATTCATAAGTAATCCAGTAAGATATCTTCCCTACAGTAAACCATGGTGGTGGCAGCATCATGACTTAGGACATTTTTCATTCACAGAACAAGAGCTTCTTTTAAATCAAGAAATTTTAAAGAATTTTTAAGAATTTGGGAAAAATTCACTCTTCAGTAAGCATGTGGTCCTAAATATACAGTAAGAGCAAGGAAAAGTAGAAGAAGGTTAGTAGAGTAGCCAAGTCAAAGTCCAGATCTGAAAACGAAGAATACAGTATGTGGAGCTGTTGAACAATCGGTGTCAGCAAACAAACCTAACAAACCCTACGAACCTGGAGCAAATTTGTCAGAAAAGAATTATCCCCAAACAGTGTGCAAAGCTGGTAGGAACTTACCCCAACGTATTTAAAGCTGTTACCGCAGCTGGTACTTTTTCTTGAACTATTTATTAATTTATTTATTTATTTATGCTGATGCATTGTTAATTTTATCTATAATTTACACACATATTGCTTTTACGATAACTTTCTGGTTGTAACAATGTATCACGAAGTGTCATTTGTAATCCAGATGCATCTGGTGATTTAATAATTCTCCATTGTATTGTATTGTATTGTCTTCAGTATATTAAATTATAACCCTAAGACTTATTATAGAAATGCTACATGCCCTATTTTTGTCATGAACCAGTGTATAGTGTATGCCTATCTGAGATGTCATACTGATATACACACGTGTGTGTGTGTGTGTGTGTGTGTGTGTGTGTGTGTGTGTGTGTGTATTAAACTTTTTTTTTTGTGAAGTAACTATGTCACTTTATTATTTTTAGATATACTAATAACAAGTTGTTAGATTTAAGGCCCAAGAATAATTAGTATTTTAAGAAATTTTCACTCTTCACACCTTAGCAAATTTTCACTCTTTTACTTTCAACCAAAATATACTCAGCAAAATAAGAAACGTCCTTTGACTTTCAACTGTTTTTACTTTCAGTAAACTTAATGTGTAAATATTTGTATAAACACTAAAAGAGTCAACACCATAAGACATAAACTAAAAATGTTTCACAACGTGTCCCTGAATGAAGGGAGGCTCAAAATCAAAAGTACCAGTCAGTATCTGGTGGCCACCAGCTGCTTGAAGTACTGCAGTGCATCTCCTCCTCATGGACTGCCTATTGCGGACAGTCTGAGCACTGATGGAGGGATTGTGTGTTCCCGGTGTGACTCGGGCAGTTGTTGTGGCCATCCTGTACCTGTCACGCAGGTGTGATATTCGGATGTACCGATCCTGTGCAGGTGTTGTTACACGTGGTCTTCCACTGCGAGGATGATCAGCTGTCCTTCCTGTCTCCCTGTAGCGCCGTCTTAGGCGTCTCACAGTGCGGACATGGCGATTTATCACCCTAGCCACATCAGCAGTCCTCATGCCTCCCTGCAGCATGCCTAATGCACGTTCACGCAGATAAGCAGGGACCCTGGGCATCTTTCTTTGGGTGTTTTTCACAGTCGGTAGACAAGTCTCTTTAGTGTCCTGCGTTTATAGAACTGTGACCTTAAATGCCTACTTTCTGTAAGCTGTTAAGGTCTTAACGACCATTCCACAGGTGCATGTTAATTAATTGATTATGGTTAATTGAACATTCATGGAAAACATTGTTTAAACCCTTTACAATAAAGATCTGTAAAGTTATTTGGATTTTTACAACATTACTGTTGAAATACACAGTCCTGAAAAAGGGACGTTACTTTTTTTGCTGAGTATAGTTTCCAACTTTACATTTAACAGAAGATAAATAGGAACATTAGGAGACTTGGTTTTACACAATATTATTTTTATGCAATCTAGGTTAAAAATGTTTTTTTTACATTTCTAAAACATTTTCTAAAATATTAAGTATAAAAGAGTCCTACAAAACAAAGTGTAGAACATGTTGTGCCCAACAAAGTGTCATTCTGGATTTTTTTTTTTTTACAGGCCTCTCTCATCTCTTTAAGTGGGAGAAGTTACACTGTTGGTGGCTGACTGAATTTTTTTTTTCATACTGTATAAATGCGAAAAATGATTATCTAGATCAGTGGGTCCCAACCTTGGTCCTGGATGACACGCTGTCTTGCCCATTTGAGTGTGTGTGTGTTTTTTTTTTTCCTGTTAATTCATTCTCAAGGTTTCTTTCTCCTGCCATCTCAGGTAGTTTTACCTTGCCACTGTCGCCCTTGGCTTCCTCATCAGGGACTACAGTATATAATCATTTTGATTCATACGTCTTTTTCACATTTCATACAAATTACCATAATTCTTTTGATTGTATAAAGCTGCTTTGCAACAATGACAACTGTTAACAGCGCTATACAAATGGAATTGAATTAATCAGCTAATTAGTCTAATTCAGTATGCTGGGAGCTGAAAAAAACACTATTGCAGGGCATGTGATTGTGTAGAACCAGGGTTGAGAACCACTGACCTAGATGACCTTTCAGTTATGCTCAGGTAGAGACATGCTGGGTCCCATTGATTTTCTGGAAAAAATTTGACTGGTACATTGGTAGACCTGAAGGTATCTTTGGCAAATATAATCCTATCCAATACAAATCAGTCATAAGAAAAACAAATCGACCACTTTCTAGTTTAGTGCCTCCGGAGGAAAGCAAAACCCAACATGGCCATCAATGAGGTCAGGAGTTAGAGAGTTGGGCAGCGAGGAAATTGACTTTTTAGTTTAGTGCCACTATTGGATTTTGCACCGTAGATATCTTACAGTCGTAGTGTAAGTGAAGCGTCTGTTAAACTTACAGTGTAGGTTCCCAAATTTGTTTGTTTATTTTAGTATACTTATATTTTACTCTTTCCACATTCTGGAAAATTATTCGATCAAAAAGGACAATAAAAAAAAAATTACAACAAAAGCTACGGATAATAGTAATCTAATTCAACACTAATTCTCTTAATTCTATGATAATTTTACCTACAATGACTTTCTGCATCTTAAAATTATGGAGTTCCCCCAAGGATCATGTGGTCAAAAATAGAACAAACCGAACAAACCATGCATGCGGATCACTAACTGCAATGACCTGCAATGACTAACCGAGCACACTGATTGGTTTACCAGTGTTGTGTCAAAGTTGGTTCCCCCATCGAGTTGCGTTTTTCTTATCCCCACCTCACTGAAAACGGCATATTTAGAGAAAGGCTCGCCCCAAGAGGTTGTGCTCAGACCACTGCGTTTTTATGCTTTCCAAAATTGTCATTGTTACCGTTTTTAATCTCAGGAATGTAAGAGACGGAGAATTTCCTTATGCGTCGTATTGTTTTTAAGCACTAAATAAACAACCCATGAATTTTTTTGTTACAGAATACAAAAATTTAATATTTTATAAAAAGTGACCACCACCAGTGCTGATTGCAGTTTGGGTTTATTCAGATAGATGGGATTTTGTAACCTAGTTAGTTAATATATGGCACATTAAATTATCTTGCATTATTATTATTATTATTATTATTATTATTAATATTATTATTAATATTATTGTTAATGTCCTGAGACAATGTCTGACGAGTCTCTATTATGACACATACGGTTTTGCTCTATCCATCAGAATGAATTGAAATTTTATAAAAATTGACCACCACCAGTGCTGATTCCAGTATGGCTTTATTCAGATAAATAGAGCAAAACCGTTACAGTCTCAAGACATTAATAATAATAATAATAATAATAATAATATTGGTCAGACCTTCAGTGTTATAAACACTATTAACCAGTGTTGAGAGCTTATCGGAGCAATCGTCTGACATCAAGTCGGCAAGGGAGATAGTTCTCTTAAGCCGACACCGTTGATCTTCTTCTGACATCTAATCAAGAACTGCAAACTTAACACCTAAACTCTCTTGTGCACTTATTAGTCATCAAACAACACCTCCAATCAAGCAAGAGAGCTGACAGGGGGGAATTAAAGAGCTAGACGGTGGGGTGACAGATTTAAAATAAACCATCGTTGTATAACCCCATCACATAGAAAAAAAAAAAAAAAACGTGTGGCGGTTTTAAGAGCGGAAAAATCTTGAGTTATACATATATATTATATATACAGTATTGCTGCATTTTTTCAGGCAAGAATGTGATAATTACTGTATGACAGTGCAAAATACTATGTTTAAATAAGTTTATTTTTTTTAACAGGTTGGTGTGTAAAATGCTATTGTGAGAATCAAAGACATGGCAGTGCTGATAAAAAATAGAATTAATGAGAAGCTTGTTAGTGTTTTAATACCAATTGTATACCAGATTGTCACCCAAATAACCTTGTTCATGTTTTGAAATCAACCATTAATTAAACACATTTTAAAAACGGTCTTTCATGTGGAGACCAGCCTCACAGTGCCTCATGTCCTTACAGTGTCAAAACTATTACTACACTTTTAGAGACACTCCTGTCAAGAATTATAAGGCGATCACCAAACACAGAAATCAGAATCAGGCGATAACGATACTGATCACAAATCGCGGATCACGGTGCGTGTAGGGGATTTTGGATCTATCATTTAAAGTGTACTATTTATTACCCAGTAATGTTTTTTTGGGATACGGTGGAGTAGTGGTTAGCACTGTCACCTTGCACCTCTAGGGTCCGGTTCCGGTTCCGATTTCAGTCTCTCCCTGTGCTGGGTGGGTTTCCTCCAGGTACTCAGGTTTCCTCCCACAGTCCAAAGACAAGCAGGTTAGGCTAATTGGCATTTCCAAATTGCCTTTTGTGTATAAATGTTAATGTGAATGTTGACCGGAGGTCCTTTCACGTTTGTGAAAATAGGAAAAAAAAAAAGGTCACCATTGGCTCCCATGGTCCCTAGTTGGACTACAGAGTTCCTTAATAGATGGATGGATGGAATATTTATTTATTTATTGTAAAAAATTACTATTCTAAAACAGCGGTGCACAAATATAGATCTAGAAGATCTAAGAAAGTATCATACATTTAAAACTTGTATTTATTGGAAGGCAACATGTGCAGCATATTTCATTTTGTTATTATTTAATGTGGATTAACAAGAAATTCAAACCAATAGAATGCCCTATACTTGGCTTAAAAGCAAACATTTTTTCATTAATTAACTAGTATCATGGGGCTCTTACACACACTCACCGAAATGCCAAATGTAAAATGCTACTGTCCGGCTAATCTCACTCATTATACAGTAACATGCAGCACAGGAACAAGGCTGAGTCAATAAATAACAAATCAGAACTGCGCTGAACGATTTTAAATAAACACAAACGTCAGTCACTTTGGATTTGCCGAGCCAATCATGGCTATTTATTGGTAAGCAGTGAAGGCCGGCGTTTCTTTATAAATATGAGAATTTCTGCATTTCTAAGAGACAGTCTATTCCTCTTATCATCCAGACTGTGTGCAGCGGGGCTGAATAGTCACTCACTGTCAGCCCGAATGCACGCAGCGCGAGGTTAAACCCCGGCAGCCTCGGCCAGGGAAACGAACCGTTCCCTATTTTTCTCTTTATTATAATTTTTGTGATACTAATTTCAGCCTTTTAACTCTGCAGAGTAAAGCTCAAGCTGTTCGAGGGCTCCTGCTATAGGTGGTTAAGTGACGGTCGAGTTACAAGAGGTAGCTGGTGCCTTTGAGAATAACTTTTCATACTCAAAAGTGGTGAATAAGGTTTGTTTTGTTGAAGCTTTCGGCAGACATTCCCCATATGGTTTTTCTTCTTAAGAAACTTTGCATATAGCAAATCTGACACATTTTTAAAGAGGTAATATTTTCACACTGGTGACGGCAGGTTGAGATTTTGCATAATAAGAATAGTACGGTTTATGTGATTTTAAAAAATCTAAGTTACTCCGATTGGCCCAATCCCCCAGAGCACCCCAACAACCTTCATACCTTACTACTTCTTCAAACCTATATGAGATTAATGTTCCTGTTGCACACCCATCATCTCAACCAGATGCAATGTGGGAAGGGAAAAAAAACAACAACCATACTGGACCTCCTATCTGTACTCATGAACATTTGGAACACATTCTATTCATTCTGAATAATGTAGTCGGTTATGCCCCTTCTACACACAGACACACACTTTTTTATTTGCCATCAAAGTAAATGGACCACCACTGGCCCACCGCTGTGGAGATATTATCCGAGGGTGGTGGACCATTCTGAGCACAGCAGTAACATTAGCACAGAGATGTGTTTGGTGTTGGTGAATTTATCAGTATTCCTAAATTCTGTGATTGGTTGTTTTTGTCACTTTTATACACATATATAAAAGTCTATGTGCAAAAACATATATGGAAAAAAAAATCGAAGAAAATTCATACAAACAAAAAAGTTCATATTTTATGGATTATACTGTAAAATTAAACTTTTTTTCTGACTGCTCCCATTAGGGGTCGCCATAGCTGATTGTCAGGTTACTTCATTTGGAACGGATTTTAAATTATCCAGGCTTGGGTTAGAGGGTGCACTGACTAGGGCAAACCCTTGAGGCTGTGGTTGGTTTCCTGAATCGAACCATTGAATCAAACCCTGGTTCGCTACTTCTCCACCAGGGAATTGGATCAAACAGTATAACTTCATAAACATATAAAATGTTTATAGTATAGTCATTTACCTATTGTAAGCAGGATCAGGAGCCTACACCAGGAAATAGCAGGAATAAGCCCTAAATTACATTTTTTTGTTTTTGGGTGGTGGAAGAAAAGAAACCGAAACAGTCAGAACTCACTCGAACCCCAGCCGTGCCACCATAATGCTTAACATCAAATATTTAAATGCCATATGTATGTATGGAGCTGACATAATGCCACCAGGTGTTTGTGTGTGTTTTTTAGGTCATTGCACTACGATTCATAAAGTTTCCTTATTAGAAGAACTCCTGCATAGTTGTTACAACAGTTTATTTTAAGAGCTTTATAAAATGTAATGCTGTGCCAAGTTGTGTAGAGAGAAGAGAGTACGTGCAGACAGAGACGTGTGAAGAGCTTTCAAAAAGGGAAACTCAAAAAAAAAAAATCCAACTATAAAAGCAACTATATTAAAATATGATACCTGGATGAAGACAACTTTCCTACTGAGTGATGACAGACTGTGCGTGGTTACAAAGCAAGCAAGAAAGGAAGGAAGGAAAAAAGGAATTAAAGAAGGAAGGAAAAAGAAAGAAAAACACTTGCAGGAGGGATATGACGAGGACACACAGGCTGTGATTTAGAGTAAGGGTACCTCTTGGAGCGCCTCAGCCTGTAATAGCAGATCCGCTCGCAGTCTCTGTGCTCGCTGAGCGTGGAAGGAGTTCCTCTGGCTCTGGATGACAAACAGCACCTCGCTAAGTTCTGCAAGCACAATCACAGATAAAGGGTGTTAGCTTTGTGTGTACAGTACTGTATATCTAAGCGCAATCAAAAAAAATATTTACAACACAGAAATTCTGAAAAATTCTGTTTATTTATAAATCAATACTTGGTGGGAGCTCTTTTAGCATGAATTACTGAATCAGTGCTGCTGAGGCATCACTGAAGACTAGGTTGCTTTAATAGCAGCCTTTAGCTCATCTGTATTGTTGGGGGTTGGGTCTGTTATGTTCAGCCTGGTGTTTCTGATCTTCCTATTGACAATAGCCGACATATTCGCCATAGAGTTCATATATATTTTTAATATTATTCATAATAAAAAATAATATTTTCATATTTTTTTTTAATGTGAAACAATCAAAATGATATTCTGTTGTTTTTACACAGGCACTGAAGCTGTTGGAACCCTATTGTTTTTTTTCTTCTTCTTCATCTTTTCTTTTTTATTGGTAAACACCATTCCTCTCTTTTGGGATTTGTGCTACAGATTGTGGTGGGGCTTCCACATGCTCTGACGTTATTAGCAATGAAGCAACAATGCAGAGCTAAGGCAAAATACGGTGCAAAAACATGGAAAAGTCAATGACTCAGTACAGTAAGTCCATGGATAAAAATAGTCTTAGAGGGCACTTTGATTTCCTACAGGGGCATTTGCGATGATAAGCTGGAATTGGCTGCAATTACAGTATGATGGGAGTGCTATGGTACCATATATCATTTAAACACTCTTAAATCGTTTTTTACACGTGAATGATACAAATTTATACATACATTACGAAAAAAATTCTCCAAGAATTCTTATTAAATCTTACTAAAATCAATATTAGTACACATAATATTTTCCTGTCACTTCTAACTCCCTCTTTGTATAACACAGTGCATCACTGTAAAGCTGTAGCTTCATCGTGATTTTTTTAGCCAATGCAAGCCAGCTGTGGATCACCAGGGTCACATGACACATCCCATAAGCCATAATCTTACTGTTGGACTTTCTGAGAATTGTGGAGAAAATGCGAACTGAATTTAGCCACAGAAACACAAGGCTTGTTGAGATATGCCCACTTGACCTAAAGGTGGCGCTATAGCATACAATTTTACATTTTCACTCATACCCCAACAACGTCGAGATCTAGAGACAATATATATATTTTTTCTCAAGTTCTTTTAAACATAGGATTTAAAGTAATGACTGTTACCTCCAAAACCTTGACAGATTTGAGCACACGGTTCACACGCTTCTTGGTCTTGGTTGTCTCTTTGTGTCCATGTTTTCTCAGATTCTGAATAATAGTCTCCCTAAACGCGCTGCTATTTTAATAACATTGTTCCCTTCTGCAGCTCTGTGAAAGGTCAATATTTCAGTTCTAGGTCTTGTAGGAGCCATTACCCTGAATCTCGCTGACTCCTGACTCATCTCAGCAACCTACTTCTTTAAACTTTTTGTGCCTTAAATGAAAAAGAATTTAACTAAACAAAGGTATCAGACTCCTTAACGTTGAACAAACAGTTAAATCTTCAACTTAATTGATCAACTGTTTGACATATCAGGCAGTGTCGTAACACTTGGTTCACTTATTGATTGGCCACCGATCGGCCTCGCATATAGCCAATTCCGTACCGATCACACGCACTCCCCATAAAAGTGTTCACGAGTTCGAATCCCATCCCATGAGCCTAAGGAGCAGCCTGGCCGTGCTTTCAGAAAGGAAGGGTGACATACTTAAACTCTCACAGCAAGCGACACTGGTGACTCTACTCATGCGGGTAGCGCTTTCCTCCTAACCAAGCATGGGCAGTTCGGACAGATGCTGGTGTGTCGGAGGAAGCATGTGATAGACTTCCCACTTACTGGTTGTTTTCAGACAATGCAAAAGATATCTAATAGTTTTATTATGAACATACAGTTGATTATTTTAATCAAAGAAAAGTAAGTTTTAGAAATGAAAATCTGCTGGACCGAAATCAGACAAAAAAAAAAAAAAAAAACACGCACACAATGGATGCATATCTAATTTTAATACTAAAAGCAAGTGACACAGGCTTTATATATAAACTGCAAGACTGAGGTACTGTAGGTGTCTCTTTAGTTCTTCACTCAGAAACCAGTGTGTCAGAAAAACATTGCCCTCGGTTTTCTAAGTTCTCGGATGCCTAGTTTCAGACTGTTTCTCCAAACAGGTCATAACACATCACATCATGCAGAATAAACACATATTGTTCACGCAGTAATGCAACCGCCTCCTCCAGACAGCAGACCCGGAGAAAGCATAATCACAATCCAGTGCAGAATTTATTCCACCCACATTAAAGCACAGACACTGATATACAAACTCCATCACCCGTTACTAAACTCTCCTGTTGTCATGACTTAATATTACAATAAGGCTGATAATTAAGAAAATTACCGAATAAATTAAGTAGGGAAATATAATTAACCTTCCAATAAACTCACTCACTCAGTGTCTATACCACTTAATCCAGTATTCAAAGTCGCGGGGGGCCTGGAGCCTATCCCAGGCTTAGGATAGGGTGCCAAACCATTGCAGGACACACACACATACACACACTTATTCATACACTACTTGGGAACGCGAGTTAGTTTAATCAGCATGTCTGTGGAAGGTGGGAAGAAACCGGAATACCCGGAGGAAACCCACCAAACACGGGGAGAACATGCAAACTCCATGCACACAGAGACGGTGATCGAGCCTGACCGGGAATCAAACCCGGACCCCGGAGGTGCAAGGCGCGACAGCGCTGACCACTAAACCACCGTGCCGCCCCTTCCTATATTATTTGGAATACAATATGGTTTCATTTCAACCATATGCACAAAACAGAAAAAAAGGACAATACGGGACAATGCAGTGCTGACCTGTAAACAGAATGCACAATAATACTACAATAAGTAATGAAATATGGGGTAAGTGTAAACACAACGT
The DNA here is from genome assembly GCF_024256425.1 of Clarias gariepinus. NCBI lineage: Eukaryota > Metazoa > Chordata > Actinopteri > Siluriformes > Clariidae > Clarias > Clarias gariepinus. The sequence goes on from NC_071110.1 coordinate 7,276,240, forward strand.
GCATGTTCATTCATTATTCATCTTCTATACTGCTTTATATTGTACACAGGGTCACAGTTCTCTAGACCTAGAGTCTATCCCAGAAGACTTAACGCAGGGGTCACGGTACATCCTGGACAACACACACACACACACACACACCACAAATGCAAATAAATGCAAAAAAAAAAAAAAAGTAACCCCATCAAATATGGCTCTTAATTTACAGCAAATATCTCTCGGCAGACTATAATGGAATTTCTAGAGCAGACACACTCAGCAAAAACTAACCCCCTGTGTCTTTCTCACTCATATGTGCTCGATGTGGGATCACTCCCCCCCACAGAACTTCAATCACCTCGGAGAGCCATGAGAACCCCCGACTCTGGAGGTCCAAGGCCATAACAGACATGTTAGCAGGTTGTCAAAAATGTGCAATTTTTTGCAAGTATAACAATATTTAATTTACTATTAATAGTAGGAGTGCTCCTCGAGCTATTATTATTGCATTTCTGCGAGGGCAAAAAACTTTGGCAATTAATGAAACCAAATTCCTCTTCCAGAACGGGCAAGGTGTGCTAATTATTTTTCTAACAAATCTGATCAAAGCTCTTCCAAACATTTTTTAATCATCTGATTCATGTCCATTTAACCGTATTTCCCTCACTCCAACAGTATGAAACTTCCGTCCGTGTCTCTCAAAGCATAATGGAACAATCTCGAATTTTTGAAGATCCTTTTGGTACTCGTGCTGAACCACTTCTATCCCCTGACTCATACTGTAGCTTGCTCGTTTTTTGGAAAACTCATCTTATTGAAGAGCTAAAGTAACTCTACTACTCTGGTTAAAAACCATATCATCAAAAATAAGTAACCCCTTCAAAAACTGCCCTAAATTCACTGCAAACATCACTCCACAGATTATAATGGGATTTCTAAAGCGGACACACTGATTCAGCAAAAACTTACCCCCCGTCTCTCTCTCTCTCTCTCTCTCTCTCTCACTCATATGTCCTCAATTTTGCATTCAACTCCACAGAACTTTAATCACCCTGGAGAGCCAGGTCTCCTGCCTTGTGTGAACTTTAAATAGAGAAGTTTGGTTTGGTCAAGGTGTTTGGGAGCGATCCAGGTTTGTTTAGAACATGACAAAAAAAAAAAAATAATTCACATGCATTTTGTACTCTGGTGTCAGGGTACACTCTCGGTGTTGAGAGTCAGAGTCGTTGCTAAGACAACCGGCCCAAACCGCACACCCTCTCCTCACACACACACAGATCTTAGGAGCTATGGATGACATCTAAGCCATTTCCACTATATGGACCAGCAAAACTAATGCATCTGTACACCCCTCATTTACAATTTCTTCAGGAATTGCCCCTAGTTACTAATATAATGGGTACATTTTACACCAGCATAGTTAAACTGTATATGTTTAAATCAACTAAACATCACAGGATATGTAAATGCTGTCCCAAAAAAACAGTGCAGCAAACCTTCCCTGTCAGCAAGTATAAATAGGCAAAACTGCTGAACAAGCACACAGCAATTACACCTGCACTGATGGAGCTGAATAACACAACTAAACTCAGGCTCCAGGCAGCACGTCCCTTCATGATCCGTCAATTCTTGTGGTCCTGAGATAACACAACATGTCCGAGATAAAGGCTCTAAAAACAAGTCACACATTTAAAATAGCGAACAGTACTACAGGACTGGGTTGAATCGTGCCTTATGGTCTTTATATGTTGAAACCTTAAAATATTCCTGTCTGTTTTTGTCTCGAAACTGGACGTGGGAACGGTCTAGTGTCTCATGCACCAAAGTTAACTTGTTTAAAAAACAAAAACTTTTTCAGTATCTAAGCAATCTATTCTAACCCTAAAAGTCTTTTGGTCTCTTTGGATTCAACTCGGTTGGACGTCCATAATAAATATTTTACACACAACCTCGGGGAGAAAAAATCTTGCAACCTGACAGCAATAAAGCGACCACAGGAGGAATGAGTTTACAGCAGGTTGTAATTTTTACTCCATTCACAATATGGCACCAAGACGGTCAAAGAGACACCGGAGTAAAGAAGAGGTGCTGGTTCTTATTTCAGTTTAGGATAAACATGTGTTTTGGACGCGATGTGAAAATAGAATGAAAGACTGATCAAAGCCATACAAGAAGAAGTGTACTGTAGCAGCACAGTGGCATAGTGGGTAGCATTGTGGCTTCGCACCTCCAGGGTCGAAGGTTTGAGCGGTGTCTCGGGTCTGTGTGCACGGAGTGTTTCATAATTTTCCCGTGATTGGTGGGTTTTCCTGCACAGTCCAAAAACATGCACATTAAACTAAATAGCATCCCTAAACTGCCGGTAGTACGGATGTAGATGCCCTGCGATGGACTGTCACCCCATCCAGGGTGTCCCCCATCAGTGCATCCTCCTACAAGGACAAGTGGTATACTGTAGAGTTCTCTATGTTCTCTCTGTAGAAAATGTCTACAAAAAAAAAAAAAAAAGTCCAATTGGGATAAAAATAATCAGAGTGATCACAGGCAAGCACCCTATTTAAATGTAATCCCATTTGTATAAGACTTTTCATAAAGCAATTGAGATACAGTATAGCAGGGTTGCATTTTTTTTTTTTGACAAAAAGGTATTAACTGTGAAAGGACAATAGTCAGGAGCTGATACATGGAGACAAATCCATGACATTTCTCAAACCTCACAGCAGGCACTGTAACCTTTAACGAAGCTTTATATTCAACACCCAACCGGTGCAGCAGTGACAAAATGACAGAACCTTTTCCTATTGTGTTCCCACTGATGCTTCAACAATACCGCTTGGATTGAGTTCGAAGCTGGAATAAGCTGTTAGTCATGTCAAGTTAGTAAATAATAGTAAATAGCAAACATCAAATTGAGAAATCTTGGCGAAATTGTTAAAACAAAAAACAGATCATCGTGCATCAAGACAAAGTTTGCAGCAAAAAATTCCATACAAGTGTGAGGCAGATGCGGAACACTGCAGAAAAGACACGACTAAACATAAGAGATGAAGAAAATATTAGTATTCTAAAGCGCACATACTGTACTTCCAAATATAATGAGTCATAAAATGTCAAAAGACAACTGCACAGCGGGAGAGAGCACACCTGGATATATACTGTACAAATACATTCACACACACTCATATTTGGAGATGTTTCTGTCTTGGTGCCAAAGTGCTTTTAGAAAAGGTAAGCGAATAAACCCAGGCAATTCAGTTCACCGCTGGGATGGATCGTAGGCCCAGAGCTCATCAATATCACCGTACTGGTATCCCAACAGCACTGTTGTGTTTAGGATGATTTTTAATAGTTAGCGACATTGTATGTTCAAAGGCGCTTTTTTATTTTTAAAATTAATTAATGATTGCTTTGGTAATGATGCTTTGCAAAACAAGACTCAGGGAAAATATATGCACTCTTCTAAAATGATAAATGTTATTATTGCATCCCTCAACGAGACCGCAAATGTAAGCCGTTTTCATAAACACGATCATTAAAATATATGAAGAAACGAAATTTCTCCAGCACCACGACAATAACCTTGCACCAAAATCAGACCTGATACTGACCTATAAACAACACCTTTATTTATAAGCGTTATTATTATTATTTTTTATTCCAGGAAATTACAACAGTTACAGTATAATGTCACCATTTTTAAAAACGAAACGGTTCTGGTAGAGAAATAGGCCCACTGCAGCTCCGTCGAAGTCTGAAGGAGAGTTACGATGTCTTCTTTTTCTGAGTCTAAATCATTGTCAGACAACCAGCGCCAAACTGAAAGTCCAATTAGTGAGTAGAAAAACCGCTACATTAAAGACAACCAGAGATAGCTGACACTAGCTTGAAGCATCACGCCACTATGAAGGATGGGTCTTCACCATGCAACTTGATGATAGATTTTTTTTAAGATAGTAAGAACATCTCAGACCACATGTAGCAACTGACAGGTATGCATTTCATCATCAATTACTACTGCAGTATATGTGGTCCTAAAGCGCTCCTGTTTTACTGACGAACAAGGTACTGTACAGAGGTTCCCACAAACCATGCAGAGCGACTCAGGATGCACCGATTTAGCAGCTGCACAATGATATTGGTCAATGCCTATCAGTGATTATGTTGCGCTGGTTACATATTGTGTTGGTTCATTGTGGTCCGGCTGGGATAACCTGTCATCAGGAACACATTAAAGAAGACATTAAAGACAACCAGAGACAGCGGACACTAGCTTGCAGCATCATGACAGATAAAGGATAGGTCTTCAAGATGTGACTTATGGTAGAGCTCAAAAAGAACTTTAGAAAGAACTTGACATGAACTGCTTAATAAATCTTTAATTCATTGCAATTATTCTGATCTTAATAACAATGAATTCAATACATGTTTTAAGACACTTCTGGAGACTGCAGCCTCCCAGCTCTATGGCTTGAGTATCTCCGTCTCCATAGCATAGTCAGTGGACTCTCCTCTAGCCAGGTTACAGATCTCCACTGCAAGCAAGCCCTTTAAACTTTTAAAAAATTCTCCCATGGGCTATTTTCCCCAAATAAATACATTAATCTAAGACATACTGTCACATATTTTCACTCTGGTGTCTGCATATGGATGCACTTGATGGCAAACCACGTCTTTCATGGTGATGGGTTTACTGATGTAACTGAGAAACATTTTAGCCAACATCCAACCAACGCGGTCATAATCTCCTCAGACTATTATTCAAACTGACATTTTTCTATACCGATGCTCAGCGGGTGGAAACGGGCACAGTGCCATGCCCATCACTCTTTTCCAGTTCATGGATTCATGTTTGATTTCCAGCCTGGCAAAGGGATCTATTAGCTAGCATCTTTGAAGAGTATATTATTATTGGGAACAGTGCATCTTACAGTATCACTGGTCACTGAGACACGCCACACCCGAGTATCCATGATGATTTTGGTTAGTTTTTCTTACCCATGTACCATGTGACCCAAGTCAGGATATAAAAATGTTACAGACCACTGACCGATCAGTTTCTTTATTCTCCTTCTTCTTTTTCATCTGGCAGCTCTAAGAGGCAAAATGACAGTCTAACTTTCCTTTTTTACCCACAATCTTTTTTTTTTTTTTACCAATTTTTCATTCCTTCCAACAACCTTAACCTCAGTCCACGTTTTATTATCCGCCCCCTGTCTGCTCCTTACATACAGAAGGGTATCGCCTAATGGATCTGTACAATGAACCTACTGTAAAATGCTACATGACTTTTTGTATTTTCTATTCTACTCACACATCTTTGCATTTTTATTAAAGATTAAGGATGTTTGAGTGTGCATGCATACATTAAAACAAATTTGCCATGCCTTTGCTTAATAATTTACTACGTGGGAACTGAGTGCACAGCACTACATATATTCTACGGATTTTATGACTTTCAACTGATTTTATGAAAAAATGAATGCTCTTCAGAAAAAAAATCAGAGTCAAATCACAGACTAGTTTTCAGATAGTAAGAACATTTGAGGCCACATGTAGCAACTGACAGGTATGTAATTCACACTCACTTGACATCTATTATTCTATGACCAATTACTGTGTGGTTCCCACTAACGATGCAAAGCAACTAAGGACGCACCAATTTATCAGCCAGTATTCGCCATTTTAACTGCCATCGGCTTATCAGTAATTCAGTTACCATTTACCGATGGAAGTGGCCATTGTTTTTTTTGCTACATCACATAGATTTTAACATGCTGTGTGGTGGTCTAACTGGGATAACATTAGCCTACATATCTACAGCTTCGTGAAAGATCCAATAGCTGGCACAGTAATACCACCCAAAAACAGCACCCTATGCCATGACGTTCTAACATGGCCTGGTTTAGGGACTGAGGAAGAGCCAGGAGCATGTCCTTAGCAATAGCCCTAGGAAAGGTGATTAGTATAGAGAGCTAAAACCGAGCACTCTATGACATGACACTACAATCACTATGTCATACTGTATATGACTTGAATATGGAACACAACAATCATTCCCTACACAATATTTTACAGAGGAAAACTTTCAGTTTGAAAGGTTAGAGCAGAAAAAGATGGTGCCTTATCGTCTATACCGGTTTATACCGGGTCATGGGGGGTGTTGTCTGGAGCTTATCCTGGGAGACTTGGGCCACAAGGCGAGGTACACCCTGGATGAGGTTCCAATCCATGACACACACCACGTAGTGAAAATATAACCCATACCCTGGAGGTGCAAGGTGACAATGCTAACCTCTACGCCAACGTTTTTTATTAATAACCAGCTAAAGTTGCTACCATAAGTACTTACCAAGGATATTTTGACATGATGCGGACAGGAAGGAGGTAACATCAGGGCTTAAAGAGGGATTTGTCAGGTGGAGGAACTCAGTGTCGCGGTGCAGTTGGGGAAAATAAGTCAGACACATGCAAGACTTTTTCCACCACGAGCTAATTCTTTTTTAATCGCAGATACCGGAAAACCTTTTTTGATCCATTTCACCCCTTGGATATCGTCACCCATCATCACAATCAGGATTAATTCAAAAGTGCGTTCGAAAACAACACCACACAATAAAATCGTTGAAACGTCTTGAATCTGTTCACACCCACACACATGGACACATATTCTGTCTCTAAACGTCCTTTCCCATCAAGAAACGCTAACTTTGCTCTCACGACAACACTCTAAGCCAAAGAAATTCTTTTAATAACAAACTTTTTTTTGCACAGGCGCTCTGCCAGTGCACCATTACAAGTTTTAATTAGGTGCTTTAAGCTTTTAAGCAGAGGGGTGAAAAAATAACAGTCATCAAGAAGTGAGCAATGTGCTTCGTAAATTCTGATGAAGCAGCAGGAGCTATTGATATTTTTTTTTTTTGAAGGGCTGTGAAATGAGGCTCATTTTTCACGACACAAACAGGGCAAAGCAAGTGGAGGGAGGACAGCCTGATCATCTTGCATTCACACAGTAGGAAAAAAAAAATGGTTGTGATATGTACAGTACAAAGATACGTGGCGAACTGGAAGGGGGGAAGCTTTTACTTGCAGGATGAGACGCTTAAAGTCTAAGGCTACATTCACATTAAAACCCACATGGCTCAATTCGGATTGTTTGCTTAGATCGGATTTGCTTATCATAATTAAAAGTGATTTTTTTTTTTACTCTAAGTGGACGTATGACATGGACATATGATATGAGCACATTAACACATCTTTGCTCGTGCCATCTGGGTTTAAACAGATCATAACATAAGACCAGTCTTGCGACCGCTCGTTCATTTCAAACAATGGATGTGATTTCAACAAAAACATGCTTGGGGAATTCGCTTTAAAGGATGACGAGCAGTTGGTATTTTTTGCGGTCCTGAAGAAGAAACAAATCCAGACGCCTTGCTTAAGCTGTTTTATCAGCTATTTCTAGCGCTGTTAGAAACGGGTGTGCTGAGTAATGTGAGCGATTGTTGCACACATGCAAAGTCGCATAAATTCCAATCTACATGTTCTAATTCAAGGTCCTAATTTAGGACCACATATTTGATAGACCCCTAAAAGACTGTCAGATCTGTGTAACATTAGGGGGGAAAAAAATCAGAATTGAGTAAGTTCTCTGGGAATATACTGTATTACTGATGTCTCTTCAAAAGGTTATAAGCACTCCAATTCCTTGTGACCCTAGAATTTGGATATTAAGAGATTATGATTTCTCACCATAAAAAATATTTCATTTTTCTGGCTGGAACTGCAGGAAAGAAATGCATATTATTGAACTGGAAATCAACCCAATGGAAATCAACCCACTCCCCATCAAGGAAACAATGAATCAACAAAATCTAATCATAGTGCAAAATACTTTTCAATGTTAGGAAAAATCTGGAGCTTATTCCTGGAGCACCGACCCTCTATCAAAGTAAATTAGTTGCGAGAAAAGAGGGAAAAGGTGGGTATATTGTTATATATAAAGTACATGTTATGATTCATATGTTGTTTTTGAAAATTAAAACTATAAAAATATATATATAAAAATCTGAATTAGGTCACTTCAGGCTGCTAATATGAACACAGCCTAAACCCCTAACCTTTCTTACCATGCATAAAAGGATGAGTAGTGAAACGTATCTACAGTACCTATGTAACTGTAAAAAAGTCCATTTGACATGACTTAACTCCCGCATAACCTCACCAGGACGACTGAGAATCTTCATTATAATTACATTTACAACCGTCATTTACCCGACACATTGCTAACCTTACCCGCTCTTGTCGATTTCTTCTCTACAACATCAGAAAATTTTGACCATTTCTTTCTACACAGGCGACTCAGGTGCTTATTCAGGCCCTCGTTATTTCAAACCTGAACTACTGCAATTAATTTCTGGCAGGTCTGCCTCTGTGCACCATTTGTCCTCTGCAGCTGATCCAGAATGCAGCTGCACGTCTCATTTTCAACTTTCCCAAGTTCTCCCACACCACCCCACTTCCCTGCTCCCTGCACTGGCTTTTTGTAGATACCCGCATCAAGGTCAAAACACATATGCTTGCCCACAAGGCTAAAAATGGCCCAGCACCCACCTACTTCTCAGCTCTAATCACACCTTGCACCGCACCACGTGCCCTCCAATCCTTCTGCACTGCTCGGCTGGTCCCACCATCTCTCAGAGATTGAAGAAGACTTGCATCTAGATGGGTTTCTATTCGGGCACCTAGGTGGTGGAATAAACTTCCTCTAGATGTCCGTACAGCTGAGTCACTGGCAGTCTTTTAATGACAACTAAAGACCTATCTGTTTCTTTATTATTTTCGTAAAAAAATGTAAATAAATAAAAACCTTCCCAACAGCATTTGACCCTATGATATATTTTGTAAGTAACAACCTAGTAAGCAGTGTTAAGATTGACCCAATGACGGAAACTAAGAGGGGTCAGAGGTTATGTGATGGTGTCGTTCAGAACAATAGCCACATATTGTAAGAGCAGCATATTAAAGAATCAAAAACATTCTGTTGCTTAAAACTTTGACCCTGTCTTCTCTGTTGAGAAGCCAAAAAAAGGAAATAACAGAGAAAAGAAAAAAAAAAAAAACACAACAACCCGTTTGATGGTCATTTGAGCTCAATCCCCTAGGTTCTAGATAAATCAATAATAAATCCTCCCAATGCATCACAACCAAATTAATGGTGCTGTGGCTTAATCATTCCAACTGTCGCCTCAGCACCCAGTTCGAATTTTACCACCCAGTCTACGTGCATGGAGTTCGCATGCTTTTCCCATGCTTGGTGGGTTTCCGACAGGTACGCCGGTTTCTTCCACAGTCCAAGGTTGACTGGTGTTTCCAAATTGCCTGATTGTGTGATTGGATGTCCTTGTGCCCTGCGATGGATAGGCACCCAATGCATGGTGTACCCTCATTTGAGCCTCAAGTTCCCTGAGATAGGCTCCAGGTTTCCTGCAACCCTACTTGGGATAAGCAGGATTGATGATAGGTGGGTAAATAAATATAATAAATAAATTAGATGCAATAAATAAAGTTTTAACCCTGTTTAAAAAAAAATCTTATTTATGCAAATGAGCTGAAGACTGACTTCCTAAAATTACTTGTGAATTGAATTAACGTATTGTTTCCCTAAAGATCCAAAACCCGCTCATTATTGTTTTAAAGTTTTTACTTTACCAAATACAATACCTTATAATTCATCCAAAACATGAACAGATGCCCTCCAAGCATAAAGCCTTAATTGAGGTGTGAAGGACATCAGAAAGAGGAAAGACACTGTCAATGCAGGTTGCGATGCTTAATTACGAAGTACGGCCCCTCTGACCCGACACTGGATGTGCTACAAAAGCAATTTAATGTAATAGTTTTTTTGTCCCCGTATCTCTGCACTGCTTCTGATCTGCATGATCTCCCAGTCAGAGGGAATTACCTCCCCAAGATTTCTTTGTCCATAATCAGGAAAGTGCCTTATAATGGAAACAAAAGACATGCATGCCCCTTAGCAACACCCTTCACCCTGTATGTCCTTCTGATGTGCCGTGGTGAAAATTTGTAATATCCGAGACATAGAAATGATTGTGTGTAGGCGGGGGGTGGGGGGGGTCTGGTTATACTAATCTCAAGAACTGCATTCTGCTCAGACATCTACCTCATGGAAATAAAGATCATCACGTACATGAGGAAAGTGCATAGAGAAAAATATAATAGAGACTATAATTAAGAGCCTGGCATTAATTTTGGGCTCGAGTCCTGGTAAATTATTCTCTGTAATTTGGGCCTGTACATGTGTGAGAGACAGAGAATGAACTGTTTCCTTTCACAAGAAATGTATAAACAAGATGAACAGGAACACGGCTTTACAAATTAAACAAGATGAAACATTTTGTCATTACAGCATTTTACAGTATTTTTTATTTTAAGTTATATATGTTGTTGTTTGTCTGAGGTTGTATTTGCCTAATCTGAGACCCAATATAATAAGATGATTTTTATTATGTAAAAAAAGAGAGGGTACTAACTTTTGCAAATGACTTTAAATGTTAGATGCATGAAACTTTGAGAAAATCTGCTCTGAATCTGTCATTATCCTGCTAACAAAGTCATTACATCAGTGCTGGGAAAAAAAAAAAAAAAAACTAATTAAACCAGAGTTTAACTGCGCTTCCGCACTAATGGCTTTCGATTAATTATTGAACAGGACGGGCTGAGGAACAATCTTTCTATGCTAAAAGCACCCATCAGTCCCGGTGATCACCTTCGTACATTCTAAACATCTGCATCTAGCCAAAGCAGGCAAAGTAAGCAATCAATAAATCTACTGAATTATAGAGCGGACTTTCAGAGCAGAGCTTCGGCTGCCAAAGGTACCACGGAACATTTCGCTGCTGAAACAGAGGAGGAGCTGTGTGATCGCTCCAAAGCCCTCTGGCTGAAAGATCCAATAACACTGGCACAGAGGGAGGAAAAGAGAAAGGTGGGCAGTGAGGTCAGCCCTGTGGGGTACATGATTTATTTATCTGCTTACACAGATGCAGTTCTCTACTCTCATACTGGCATTTAGTTTTTTTTTTTTTTTTTTTTCCATTGCTACAACCTAATAAAAGAGTCCTGAAAAAATTCTTTAAGGTTTATACTGTATGTGAAAGTCCACATTTCTATTTTAAATTATAACTTGAATCCATGTGTAACATGTGCAAAATATCAAATAGAATCTCATAGAATGTATAATAAAAAGTACTTTATTATAGTGAGTTATTTATGATATTGAGATCATTTATGATATTTGGTAGATTTACATTTAGGAAGTGCTTTGAAGTTTCCATCATTAGATTTATCCTTATACTGGGTTACTAGGTTATTAACTAGAAATACCACCATCATCAGTTACCCTCACCCTTGTTTGTTTTGTGTGTGTGTGTAGGAAGGGGGGTTGATCCAAATACCTAAGAAGCAGATCGGTCTTTAGTCATCTCTTAAGGATAGCCCAGAGATGTCCCTATCCAGAGAGACTTAAATCTCATTTACACAACTGAGCAGTTGAGACTTAAGGGCCTTGCTCAATGGACTGACATGCTTGGCAGTTCAGGGATTTGAACTCGTGACTTTCTGATACACAGTTCAACATCTATCAATTATCTTAAAGCACAGGTACTGTAAGCCTGGAAAAATTCTCAATTACATTGGTTTTGAAGCACAAGTAATAGGGCTGTGTCCCAAGACACATTTAACATACTAAACAGGATGCCTAAATATAATGGCATAAAAGGACGATGATGGAGATGCAACTCAAATATTCATGAGTTTAAGGATGTAGTTATCTGGTATTTACATTTACGGCTTCTGGCAAGCACCCTTATCCAGAGCGACTTACATTTATCCCATTACACATACAGTAGGAGCAGTTGGGGGTTAAGGGTCTTGCTTAAGGGCCCAATAATGGCTAATTAGTGATGGACAGGTTTGAACCTCGGACCTTCCGATCATCAGCCGAACGACTTAACCACTGAACTTATCATCATCGCATTAATATAACAGAGTTGAATTCTCTATTAGGAAGAAAAGAAATTAATAAATAAATTGCTTGAATGAGAATAGTTTTGTTCTCATTCAATCCATCACTCAGTAGTAGTCATGTGGCATACAGTAATACTGAATAGAAGCAAACACTTTATACGGCTCTCCCTGAAGTTTTTTTAAATTGAACATTTGAAGACTTTTTCATACAAATCTTTTTGTACTTTTTTTTTTCATTGCTGTAATTCTTTTGTGCTGCAAGGTCAATGGAGTAACCATATATGAATTCTCGCCCATCTAGTGTAATAATGTTTCCAAAAAGTGTGTGCGCAGTGAGCGTGTGTGTGAGGGAATAAAAAACCAACCAGACTACTACACTACGGTTTTTACAAATGTATTAATGATGTTTTCCAGACACACACACACACACACACACACACACAAATAATCTTTTTTTAAGATTAGGGAGTAATTTTGCTTCTGGTTCTCAGTCACATGACAAAAAAATCGATTTTAACTGGAGTGTGCAACAGCAAACATTAATCACGAACCCCTCACACTAAATGGTATACCATTTTAACGTAGCAAAGCAAGGGAATAAAATTTCCATTTTTTTCAGTCATGTACATTTCTGCACAAGTCGTAGAGAAATGCTTAAGAAGAAATCACTGTAAAGAGAACATGCTACTGCAATTACGACTACAGAAATGACATCTGAAACATAACTTTTTGCAAAAATCACCAAATACTTGTGCAATAAGCCGTTAATATTACTGTAGGATATGCCGCATATACTGTATAATGCATCATCCTATTTAAAATGTTCTTAAAAAAAAAAAAAAAAAATCTGAGCCCTCAACATCATTATTACGGTCAGGATTCCCACATGGATGCAACCTCTGAAAATCTGATCTTCAGGCTTGCCGACAAGCCATGATGAAGATAAACCTGTCACAAAATTCTTTCTGACTACCGACTGACTGCATTTCAGCTTCTCTTTGTTGTCTAGCTTTGAGTTTTCTGTCTCTAGCTCTTCCCTTCTGTTTAGAGATTCAGTGACGTGATTCAGTGATGTACCGTGCGGCGATTCATGTATGGCCACAATGGTAGCAAAATTGATTACACAGTATATGAAAAAGCTATTTAATGAATATAAACATGTATATAAAACACACACACATATATGCAGAATCAGCCAAAAATGTGCAAACAATTCAGGAAAAGAAAAATAGTATGATGTATATTATATTAATATGATATTAATTCTATTACCATATTACTATCATAATATTTTAATATAAATACCCATACAAAACATATAGCGATACTCACTCACTCATCGTCGTCTATACTGTTTACTGCCTGGAGACTATACCAGAAAACTTGGGGCACACCTGAAGCGGGGTACACCCTGGCCAATCCATCCGGCGCACAGACACAAACACTCATTCACACACTACAGGCAATTTGGGAACACCAATTAGTCTAATCTGCATGTCTTTGGACTGTGGGAGGGAACCCACTGTGCACACAGACCTGAGGTGGGAATCGAACCTGTCCTGGAATTGAACCCGATGCAAGGCGACAGTGCTAACTACTAAGCCACCGTGCCGCTGTATAGCAATAAATTGACATTTAATTTATAAAATAAAGTTTTTCTTTTTCTAAAGTGTGTATACAGTTTCAGGCAGACTCTTTTAGGTGTTAAACGTTTAACTGTTGTCATTCTCCTACAATCCTGCAGGTGGCGCACTTTAAAGATTTTAAACCTTGGAATGCAGCACAGCATCTTGTGTGATCGGAGTGAATTATGGGCCGAGTTTGTTTAGTATTGTAAAAATTAAATCAGGATATTTACGAACTCGTGAATCGAACTGAATCGAATCGGCAACTAGGTATCGTGATAATATCATATCGTCTGGTGCCTGGTGATTCCCATCTCTGCTTTTTCTTTTTCAGACTTATAATAAAATATCCAGCAAACCTCTGCAGTATTTCCCCTCCACAAGCCATCGGTGAGACTTCCTGCCATGCCTTCATGACAGGCCATTTAAAAAAAAAAGAAAGAAAGAAAAGGAAAAATGTGTGTGTATAGTATATCAAAATGTTTAATGTGGTTACACCACAGTACTATTAAATAATACCAAATAGTGGCACTTGCTTTTCATTGTGGTAGACTAGAGTTAAATGTTTGAACAGGAGAAGATAATTTGCTATAATGCTGCTCTGATTAGCTACCTCACTGAGCTTATTCTCCTCAGTAATAAGCCGTGCACAGTATGACTGCTATATAATTCATGTATAACTAATTGATGTAGTGTCCTGGAGAACTGGCTTGTAAAGACTATGTTCAATACAATGCGGAATTCCCCATCCAGATGTGCTAACGAATGCTAACTACAAGGCTTTGGCTCATGAAGGAGATGATAATCTCTTTCACTGTGAAACCGTTGCTTCAACTCAGGGTCATACCCATACACCCAAGTTTCATCAGTGGTAATGATCCTCAGCATGAAGGACAGGTCATCCATGGAGTACTGATGAAGTTCTTGCTCCTGGGTCAACAGCCTGGGGACGAGCTTGGCATCAACATTGCGCATGTTAAAATCACACGTGAGGATTGCCTTATCAAGGCAACAAGGTTACCACTTCCTCCACTCTTGGAGCGCACGTGCCCCTAAAAACACTTGGAACGACTCAGTGCAGAGTCATGGTCACCATCTCTGTGGCAGTTGTTCTAACGTGCTATTCATGATGAGATACAATAGCATGTACACAGGATGATGTTTTTTGGCACACTGACTTATTGAAGGTCGGTGCTCCCTGTAACTGTGAGTGCAGCCTCGCGCTGCTGTCGCGTAACTAGTCTCAAAACTTTTTGATACCCACTCTCGTATTATAAGCGCTGATGAAAATAACATTATTTGCTTTTAAACCACATCCAGTGCACTACATAGTGTGCTATATATAGTGAAATCTGTTTTAGAACTGTTTTAAAGCTTTAAAGTTTTGCTACCTGGCACCATTTTGACTGCAAGCAGTGTAAAAGATCCAGAAGACATGTTGGTGTCCAGAGTATATACTTGATGTGAAGCAGGAGTCCCGCGATGCACATTGCAGTTTGTAGGGAAAAGGGAAGAGGGCACATTTGAGAGAAAGGGTCAGTCTTTCTTCCTACCTCTCTCGATCTGTCTCTCATGTCTCATTTCCTCACTCATGGTCTCTGCCTTTATGTTTCTGCCTTTCTTCCCTCCATCCCTGCCCTTTTTCATTTCGCTCTACCTGTCAGTCTCCCTCTGTCTTACTCTCTTTGCTTTCCATCAGTCTCTCACTCTTTCCGTTTGCTCTTACTTCTCGGTCTCTCTCTTCCTTTCATTTTGTCAGTTTCACTCTATCCGTCCATCTGTCTCTTGGTGGTCATCTTTTCGCCTCTTTTGGTCTTTCTTAACCACCTGCCCCCAAACACACACATACACACTCTGTATTCTAGCAAAGAACTGCCTTTATAGATAAAAGCACTGAATCTATCCGCTCAGAGAGATGGATTGCTCGGAATGAGGCACAGGAGAATTGAGCTCCAGTCATCTGTGATGCTCTCCTCCATATAAAGTGTCTCCTTTCTCCTTCAGAGCTTTGTCCTCTAACCCCCTCCTTTTTAATCCACACTCTAAGTCCTGCCGTACGGCAACCTGGAAGAAAAGAGATATGAGTGTGTGTACTTATAAAGCAGACTCAGGGTTTTGATATTGAGAGAGATGAAGATAAAGGGTTGAAGAGTAAATTGTAGATTTATATGAGTGTTTGGGGAAAAAAAAAAGAAAAAAAAAAAAAAGAGTCCCATCATTTCTGCTTAGCTCAGTGACACCTGTAGGCACGTAGGACAATAAAGAGACGTGATGTGAAAAGTAACTTCAAGAATTGATTTCGATTAATGTTGCATATCCCCTAATGATGATGATGATAAAATGTAGCATTATTTGCCTTCTTCCTTCCTTATTTTTCAAGAGTTTTATCATAGATTTTTCAGAACGTTTCTCAATTAACACAGTGGAAATTCAGAATACGAATGAGACAAGATTGAGAGTTCAATGCAGATAAAATCTATCTACGTGGACCAAAGTACGTGGACATACAGTACAGTATATGTGTTTTTTCCCCAACATCTTACCACAAAGGTGGAACAATCAACAATGTCACTGTGCAACAATGCTGTCATTATATTATTTTCCCTTCGCTGGAACTCAAGGGGCCAAACATGTCCAGCATGACATGGAACGTTTCCAGAATTTGCTCTTATTGACATGGAAAAACTCAAGTGACCTACACAACTCTCTGAACCCACTGGAGATCTTTGGAATGAACATCAGTAATGCTTTAATGGTGAATCCTCACAGCCATGGTCCAAAACTGGGTGCAAAGCCTTCCCAGAAAAATGGGAGCCATTAAAATGTCAAAATGGGGACTAAATCAGTAATCAGGGCCCGTATTCACAAAGCTTCTTAAGCCTGAAAGTTGCTCCTAGTGACGAAATTCTAATAAAATTCTTTGAATTATGACATTTTCTTAGAATCTCCCCTTAAATTCAGGACTAAATCTTAGTAAAGATAAAAATTATTCACGGAACATCTTAGCTCCTAAGGTTAAAAATTGTTAAGAGTAGAGATGACTTTTAAGAGGCTTAAGAGTTTCTATAGCGGAGGACTAAATGGCGGAAAGAAGAAATATTCTCCAAACACTGAACATCAAGCTAAAAGTAAACACTGCTCTTCTGTCCAATTTGGTTTTCTTGTTGTTTTAATTTCTTCCAGATACAGGGAAGACTGTTGGACGTCCACATACTGTACTTTTTGGACAAACAGCGTATCAGAAGCCTGAATATTGACATTTGGGCTCTATAAAGATTTTTGAATTCTACATCCTACATCATGAGCATCTGTAACAGAAATCTGGTCAAACTACTTCTCAGACTTTCACACACACACGAGTTTTACACAAGAGACATTCACTTGTTTTCGCTGTCTTATAACAGAATTAAATACATAACCGATGTATGTCAAATAAGATTCCTCTATCCAGATCTTTGTCTGTGCATGCTTGCTTAGGACTTCTACTCATTATAAATACTTAAACGTCACACATTACCTGCTGCTGTAAGGCTTTAAGTCTGTGAGAATCCTGTTTAGATTAAAAACGTGCATAAAATACAATCATTTAATATGAACAAATTGCACTGGAGGACGACAAGCTGTTTAGTGGTGCTTGCAACAGCTGATACAAAGTCTAAACCAAGGTATCTGGCGTTCTTTCTTCTTCTGGGCCTCAACAAATACAGCCTGCAAACTGCTCGCCTTCAGAGCAAAATCTCAAGCATATTTGTTTTGCTAAAATCGCCTCTACTGTTTGAAATGAATGAGTGGCAGATGGCGCGAGCTAAGACATATTGATGTGCCCATGTGTGCTATTTTAGAGGACGGACACGTCCACATTGGACTCGGATCAAAGTCACTTGTAATTATGAATGTGAACCGTCATGACGTGCAAATATGATCTGACCAAAAACAATATGAATCGAGCAACGTGGCTTTATGAGCAGAGAGGAACAATAAGGCTAATATACTTTCCGCTTTTTGGAATATTGTGTCTTATACTCATAAAGAGAAATGCAGGAAGTGTAACAAAAACATGCTTCAATTTTATTTTTCATAAATCATTTTATTTGTTTCAATCATATATGAGAGTTAAAAATGATCCGCTCTCTGACTGTAGAATTTATTTTAATTAACTTTTATAACACACAAATGCATAATATTTCAAAGCAATCTTGTTGCTTTTCAATACACTTTGCCTATCTATCAATACGCCTTCGTTTTCCTTCAGTAAAAATGTTTCAGGCTTAGCTGCGAGTCACAAATGCACTGCTGTCTTCACTTCTTCATCAGAAGTGAGTCTTCGTCCACGTAGGCCTGTTTTCAGGAGACCAAACAGGTGAAGGTCTTGATGGAGCAAGGTACTGTAAGGACTATACTGTAGGGAGGCTGATTTAACACCTTAAAAAAACTTTTTGCGGTGACGACAGCATGGGCAGACGTGTACATCATCATGCGAGATCACAACACACTTGGATAGCAGCCTTCTGCGTAATCCGAAGTTTAGGTTTCAGCTCTTCAATAAGCATCTCACTGTAGTGAGCACTGATCATTTTTTAACCTTTTTTTTTTATTGTTCCAACACTGGCCCTTGAGAAGCCCAGGAAACTGTAAGCATTGATACATTTTTCAGCTGATGGGTGACTTTTAAACTTTTTCTCGGTCAGCAATTGAGGATGTTTCCTGTCCCATACTCGGCCTTTTACTCTCAGCAACTTTCTTTTCCTCTTGTGTGCCCTTCATTGAACTTCTCCAATGCTTCAAACACAGATGTTTTAATATAACAAGAGTGCGGATTATTTTTGACTTACCCTTGTACTGTATATGACAGTGATGCGTACTTGACTCTTGATCGAACAGATTGATGCATAGAACTGGTACATACTGAATGGTACATAGAATCAAGTTTGTGGTATTCCCGTTATATAAAGCACGACAACGACCCAGCATTCAGCATACAGTACATTACTCAAAGACCTTAAACATTATGGAAATCTCTACAACTAATTTTAACAGCTGCGCTTCTCCTAAGGTTTTTTTTTTTTGTAGCAAGGTGCTTACATTTATGCAACTAATAAATGAACAGCATTTCTATTTTTTTTTATTGGTATGCAAATTAATATACTATGTTATTGAAGGATTGCCTGTGGATTGCAGCATATTCAAGTCTGTAAAATGTAAAAATGTAACCGCAGCTGGAAGTTAAAAGGGATTTTATTTCAGGACTGAGACCCTGAGAGTACCTTCCCACCTCTCTCAGGCTCCACGGCTGTATATCATTATGCAACAATTAATGGAAAATAATTTGCATTTACACCTCCATTTATCCTTCAGCTTTGATCTCGGCAGAAGTGGAATGTTATTAAAAAAAGAAAAAGAAAAAAAAAAAACCACGGAAATTCCGCAGTTTTAAATCGACTTCGAATTATACTTTCAAATATACTTTAAAGGGCACACAAGACTGCAATGGCTTCTTTTCCACCTTCAGTAAATTCTCATCTGATTATCGATGCTCTTTAAAAAAAGTAAAAGAAAAAAAAAAAAAAGCCAGGAATTATGCAGAAAATGTCACGGAATGCATCTAGTAATACTGATGCTGTTACAGACACTACGATGTCACATGCTGTAGCATGTTAACGAGATTAATTATTCCATTTCCTTATCACGAAATGCCAGCATATTCCTAGTGTCACATCAAATCCATACATTTTGGGAACTCTTTGTTAGAAAATGTTACACTTTAGACAGCAAAACAGCGATACGACTCTTTTTTTATTTTTTATTTTCACATTTAGCCCTAGGTCACTGAAATTGGAGCAATTATCTGTTCTTCCAGGCTGCAGCCAGGCAGTTGGGGGTTGACATTTCGACATCCTCCGCAAACCATTTAATCGCTTCCTTTTATAGCAATGACAACACAAATATCCTGGTGTCGTTTTTGGACTCCCTCATTTGCGCCCTGTTCCTGCACTAATTGCTGCGCCAACACACCGATGTCACTAAAATTGAAGAGAAACAATAAGTCAGGGCTGGGATTGAAAACCATTCTTGCACATGCCGGATCAGATTCCAGGAAACAAAGCGAAAGCCTGTGTTTGAGTGTGTGTGTTTGTGTGCGCGAGTGAGTGCCGAGCGTTCGGCGAGCACAAAGCCATGGTGACAGGCTTCTCGCAGACTTCCTGCAGCTTCATCATCTCTCAATTCAGTCACCGAATAATGACAACATGCTGAGAGAAAGATGGATATTTGCAATATCAGTCTAAGTGCGAGCGTGTCACAATGGAGGAGTTCGGAGTTTCAGTGTTTCAAATCCTTCCAGATGAAAAGGCAAAAGATGATCGATGGACGGATGTAGTAAGAATCTAAATCATAGCCGTAACCAAACAGAAGCATAATCATAAATCCAAGATTTGTTTAATCGCATTCGATTTCAAACCTTTCGATAGCTTTTAAACCTTACATTTCAGACAGGAATTCTAAGAAGAATGGGAGCAGTGATGTCATCCTGACATTATTCTGTATTACAAATTAATTTGAGGGTTCGTTTAAGAATTGAAAGTCAAGTGGCGAGTAGAGTTAGAATTACAATTTGAGTTGAGAAGTGATTTGAGGCTCAAGTTGAGAACAGAGCTGAGAGTCATTCTGAGATAAAAGTAAAGTTGAGAGTCATTTTAAAAGTCAAACTGAGATTCAAGTTAAAAGTCAAACTGAGGGTTAGATTTGAGTTGAGATTTGAGTGTTAAATTGTGAGTCTAGTCATAAGTTAAGTTGATAGTCAAGTTGAGTGTTAAGAGTCAGGCTGAGAGTCGAGTTCAGGGTCGAGTTACAGTACAGTAAGTCTAATCGAGAAGTACTGTAGGTTGAGACTTAAAGGTTGAGAGTCATATTGAGTTTCAAGCTGTGTTAAATTGAGAGTTAACTGAGAGCTAAGTTGATATTTAAGTGTCTGAGTGGTGAGTTGTGAGTCAAGTTATGAATCATGTTGAAGGTTAAGAGTCAGGCTGAGAGTCAAAGTGAGAATCGAGCTCAGTCACATTAAGAGTCAAGCTCTGAACAGTTGAGAGTTAAACTAAGGGCTACGTTGAGATTTGAGTCATGTTGAGAGACATTCTGATGACTTGTGAGTCAACTCACAAGCTAAGTTATGAATCATGTTAAAGGTTAAGAGTCAGGATAAGACGTAAGTTAAGGGTTAAGTTGAGTGTAGAGTTAAATGTCTATTTAAGAATGAGGTTGAAACTTAAAAGTAAAGTTGAGAGTCGGGCTGTGGTCAGTTGAGAGTAAAGAGTTAAACTTTGGGTGAAGTTGAGATATGACCTCCAGGGTCCGGGTTCGATTCCCGGCCAGGCTCGATTCCCGTCTCTGTGTGCATGGAGTTTGCATGTTCTCCTTGTGCTTGGTGGGTTTCCTCCGGGTACTCCGGTTTCCTCCCACATTCCATGTGGTTTAGGCTAACTGGCGTTCCCAAGTAGTGTGTGAATGAGTGTTTGTGTGTCGTGCAATGGTTTGGCACCCTATCCAGGGTGTACCCTGCCTCGTGCCCCAAGCCTCCTGGGACAGGCTCCAGGCCCCCACGACCCTGAATACAGTATAAAACGGTTTGGAAGATGAGTGAGTGAGTAAATTAGGTCATGTTAAGAGTCATTCTGAGTGGTGAGTTGTGAGTCAGGTTGTGAGTTACAGTAAGTTCTAAATCATGTAGAGGAATAAAAGTCTGGCTAAAAGTCGAGTCAAGTTAAAACTGGAACAAAGTATAACTGAGTCTAAGTCAATTTCAAAGATAAAATTCAAGTAGAGGGTTGAGCTGAAATTGTAGTTGAGAGTTACAAGCTTTGAAGTTTTGAATCAAAATTGGAAAAAAGTAAACTGAATGAGTTTAAAGTTGAGAGTAGAGGTGTGAGTTGTGTCTAGGTCTACTGTGTTCTGTAAAACGTCATGCTGCTAAAATTATCTTTAATAATAAAAAAAGCACATTTTAAAATTGCTGAGGATCCGTGTTTTGAAGAGCATACTTGAACTATATGATTATTTTGTTATTTCCATCATATTCACCTAATTTTACTTTGTACATAATAAGCACAACATTAAGTTGTTCCCAAAGGACTCTAGGAGGTAAAGAGAGTTAATACAAGGGTGTCATAATGTGATCAGTATCACAGAGCTCTGATCTGATCATTAAATCAACAGAAAAAAAAAGAGAAAAAAGAGCAGTGCATGCCCTCCTTCACCAGAAGGCTAATGCAATCACGGTGTAGCAAGAAGCACGTATGGCTTAGATGAGATTTATCTGCCATCTGCCATTGAAGCCTACAACTCATCTTTGTTTATTTGGATAATGTCAAAGTTTTCAGGCTGCTTTTAGGTTTAATCCTCTGTTTTTATGGCTAATAAACAACAGATGATCATTTAAAGCACTTTAATACTCGGCCAAAACATGATATTGGTGCTAAAATTGTGTCACCTAGGTGAAAAAGTATTAGTATTTTCCAGATAGGATCAAATGACACCATTTCTCATAACACTTAATGCTTCTTATGTGCCGATCCATACTTAGTTTTTCTGTAAGTATGCATGCACATTTATATTTTTATCAGATAACAAGAAAAAGATTTACTAAATACAATTTCATGCCCTTTTATGTAGTGTCTGTAACTTTTCTGAATTTATTTCTTTGATCCTAATTGCCATGCAGATAAAACTTGGCCAATTTAGATTTCACAAAAAAAAAAAGACATAAACCTAAAAAAGTGTATTATTCAAAAATGCAAAATTGTTAAGTTATTCCAAAATGAATGTGACATGGTTACGGACACTACAGTTTTTTTGCCTTTTAAAGCTATTACCAAAAAACGATTTGAGCAATTTTTACAGGTCACGTGCTTCTAGACACGTAAACTGTACTGTACCAATTTTAGTATCAATAGTCCTAAAGGAATATAAATGATTTTTATTTTAAATTATTATTGTTTGAAGCGAGACAGTATAATGTATAATTACGGTAAAAGCATTTTATCAAAACAACTGAATTTCTTTGGGAACAAGATTGGTCACTTCCATGTTGGATAAACTTCAAAAGCAGCTTCTTTGGCCGAAGTTAAAAAAAGTTCAAAAAAATAATTGTATTGTGTGTATAACATAAAAAGAAAAGTACAATCAGCACCAATACTGTGCTTTGGCTGACTGCATACTCTTTTATTTAGTCTCAGTTAATATACCACAAAATTATTAAAATACAACTAAAGTTTATTACAGTATTCTGGAATATATATACTGTATGTAAAAAAAAAAACATTCCTTAGCCCTGCAGGCGTCTGCTTTTTTAGCAAATTTTTTCCACTGTTTTTCTCGCCTCTAGATTTAACAAAAGCACTTTAATATAGGTTTTTGGTTTTATAAAGATTCTCCCCTGACTCCTGTCTTGCCCTGCTGTTTTATGAAATCGCTCCAGATTTGTTTGCCTGTCTTATTTTTTTAAATTATTTTTTCATCTGGAGGTCTGCCATCTTTCCTGTATGTTTGCTGAAGACAACTCATGTAGTCACTATCCATGATCGCTTTCAGTATGTGGGATGGGCTCCAGGGAAAAGGGTACACAGCAGGACCTGACTACTAATATGCCAAGTCGTATTTGGTCTATCATAATTTAAGTGCAAAAGGAAAGTGAAAAAGACATACAGTATATCCTCTAACAGGTTGAGGGGTGATGAAATTATGTTACAAAAAAAAAAAAAAGATGAAGAAAGAGTCTTGGCGAGAAAAGGGCATTTTCAGCATCATGTCATCAATGAGGCTCACAAAGATGCTACATGAAAGAAGTGCTTGGATTAAGATTCTCCTTTAGATTTAGTACTCTGGTAAGAATAGCAAATCCCTAACAGCCTTGTAAGTGATGTGGTAATGAAGTGCTAAATTGTGTTGAGGGCAGACTTGAAAGGTGATTTGAGATCCTTCGTGAGAGTCGAATGGAGAGTTAAGCATTGACAGAGTCAAGTTGAGAGACAAGATTGGATTATATTAAACTTTATTGTCATTGTGCAAAGTACAATGTACAAAGGCAATGAAAGGCAGTTAGCATCCTAGCAGAAGTGCATAAGTGGCCTATTTACAACTCATAACAGTCGAGATGGGCGGCATGGTGGCTTATTGGATAGCACTGTCGCCTTGCACCTCTAGTGTTATTATTAGTGTTATTTTGTGTAAATGAGTGTGTGTATTTGTGTGTGTCTGCCCTGCGAAGGATTGGCACCCCATCCAGGATGTACTCCGCATCGATACTCCAAAAAACTGTTATAGATGGTGAGTGAGTGAACAGTCGGGAATCGGATTTGAGAGAGTCGAGTTCAAAACATAGACAAATGGCTGACCAAAAGTTGAGTTAAAAGTAGAACTGAGAATTAAAAGTGAAGATTAGTCTTTAAATTTAAGTCCATTCATGAGTTGATATAAATCGATTTGCGAGTCAAGTGCGGAATTGCGATTTGAGTCATGAGAGTTAAAATTTGAGTTAAAATTTAGACTCAACTTTGCAGGTACATTCGGACTTTAGAGCTGACTCTGGCCAGTTGGTCAAAAAGATTTTAAAAAACATTGATTCATTTTCCGATGGAGTCAAAAAGGTGCACAGAAAACTGTGGCCTCACACCTCGGGCCTCAGGGTCGGGGTTCGATTTTCTGTTTTCGATTGTCATGCATTCTGTTTCTGTATTGTATTTCATGTTCTCTGCGTGACTGATAGGATTTGAGTGGACGAGTAGTTTCTACACAATCTAAAGACATGCAGACCCCACTAATTGGTGTTCCCAAATTGCCCTGTGTGTGAGCGATTGTGCGTGAGTGATCTGTGTGATGGATTGGCACTCGTGTCCCCTGGGATAGACTGCAGGCCTGCCATGACCCTATGGCAGGATAAGCAGTACAGAAAAGGAATATAGAATTAAAAAATAAATCTGCTTCTGGTTATGGGTATGAATAGGTTCATAGGGATTCAAAAAAATAAATAAATCACATCCCACTACCCAACCATCACTTTAGTCGTAAAATGAAATGCACAAAGTTCCATTAACTAATCTAAGAGCAAAGCTGACAACTTTTAATATCGTTGTCCAATGCATGATAGATTTCTGTGTGCTGTGACACCAAATGAAATCTGCTCACAACAGTCTTGTTTAATTGCATTTAAAGTACAATGCGAGTATTGTAGTAACTGCACACTCCACTTGCAGCCTCTATTTGAATGACAGGCACACAGGAGAACCCATTACACTGTTCAGATGAGCAATGAGCGTGTCAGAGAGGATGCCATACTCTCTGCAGTTGCCTGGATGTCAATACTTCATTTCCATGAGCACAGAGAGAGAGAGAGAGAAAGAGAGAGAGAGAGAGAGAGAGAGAGAGAGAGAGAGCAAGCACGAGAGAAAGCACCCGAGACCTAATGCTGATTGTTCCAGAGTCCAATTGGCTCTGCTCAAGTGACTCATATCATTGCACTCCTTTATATGCAGTGATTTGGAGTTATCCTCCATTCTTTGCCAAGCATTTCAATTCTAGTTGTTTCCCCCTCTTGTAGAGTGACTGAGTCATAGACAAAATTAGACGTTAAAAGAAAGACAGAGAACATTAAAAAGAGACTGAGTGTAGCACATAAAAACTTTTTAATACAAAGAAGCACCCGTTGAAACATCAAATATTCAGCCAAGCTGTAATCAGTTTTTTGTGTGGGCAAGAAGAAAAGAAAAGAAAATTCACTTGAGACAGCTGATGCTTTACCATGAGAGTGTGTAATGCTGAAACTGCATGAATTTCTCCGCAAATCAATCTCATATTCAGACAACCTTCTTTTAAGTGCTTTCCACAATCAATCGAATTTAATTTTCAGCTGGAGGCTGAAAAGGTTAGTGCCATAAAGTACGAGATACACAGTGGATGAAAAAAAAAAGAGAGAAAGAGAAAGGGCAGAACAAGCTTATTATATTCCTAAGCAGAGTCAAGATTTGAGTTGAGTTTAGAGTAAAGAGCTGAGTTATCTGGCAAAAGTTGTGTTAAGTAACTGTTAAGAGTTCAGCTTGAAAGTCAAGAGTTTAGAATCAAGTTGAGAGTCAAAAGTCATGGAAACACTCAAAGGTTAAGTTTGGAGTTGAGGGTTGACATGAAAGTCGAATTGAAAGTCAAGATGTGGGTCACGTCAAGAGTTGAACGTCAAATATAGTTGAAGTTGAATATTGAGTTTAGATTAAAGAGCTGACTTTAGAATCAACTCAAGAATTGTGGGTCAAAATTTTTGATTAGTTGTCATATGAGTAGAGTTGCGTATTTACATTTAGGCATTTGGAAGACGCGTATCCATTCAGAAATTAGGATGGGGGGGTTAAGGAAAAATACCAAGAAACATCTTAATCTTTAGGTGAAATGGCGCAAAATCTTACAAAGCCTGATTAAAAAAAAAAACAAAAAAAAAAACAAAGGACCAAACAAGCTCATTAGAATTTTCAGCCAGGAATTCCGGCTGAATTCAGCACCCGGCACTACAGTATGCGAGGAAGCCTGAGCCAGTTCTAATCGCTCTCATTAAAGACATCTCTGGGCCAGCAGACAACTCTGATAATGAGTCTAATAACCTCCTAGTTTGCATCAGCAACACAGGACCTGAAGGCAAATTCGGCATTTCAAAATCTCATCTCATCATCTGTATGCAGTTTCAAGGACTTGAATTGAGTTCCTATAATATTTATCACGAAGATAAAAAAAGCCCAGGGCGGCTTTTAGCTGCTACAAATTTATGAGCACCAGCAGCTACTAAATCGATGCAGGAAAGAAGCAACTGTGTCTCTAAAACAGTCTCTCTTCATAGAAAAAAAAAACCCAAAACAAAAACATTTTAGGCAATGTATGAAAAACCGTAAGAAGTATGAAGAGGAAAAAGATTCGTTCACAGTGAGCTTTCTTCCATCCTTCTCTCTGTCTTAGTCCAGGACTCAAACGTGCCGAGATAAAGATGTACAGTCGGCTAAAACATGTTTGACTGGATCATGCTTCTTTACATGTTAGCGTGTAAACAGATGGCTTCTTTAGCACCAAGTCTGGCTGGAAGGAAGAGGAGAGATTTGGAATATTTGGGTGCCAAGTCAGATAAGGAAAAAGAGAATAACAGCATTCGCTGCTCTCAGTTACACAGCTACAGGATTAATAAGATTTAAAATCAAGAGATAACAATCAGCAGAATCCAACCAACTGCTAAAATCTGCTTTTGAAGAATAGCTTGTGCTTTAGCTTCTAGCTGGAGGATATATCTTCGCTTAAACTAAATTACTTGGGGAGGATTCGCCTCTCTGGTCTCAGACCGGGTGCAATCTGTGTCTTGGAAGGGGGGGAAAAAAGTCTTATTTACTGTCTTTGTTTTTGTCCTATAAGATTCGAAGTTATGGCCCTGTCCCAAAGATTAATTCAGCCATGATGTAACGGGACAATACAAATCCTTTACAATAAGCACAGGAAAATGAGAGCATTATGGGGAACAGAGGGAAACAGAGTGGCTACTCTGGAGGAAAACAACACACACACACAATGCCTATGCTAAATCATTTGGATTGAAAAAATTTTAACCATTATCATCCTCCCAATTTAGTTCTAATCAGTCTCTCCACACTACCTGATTCCTCCATGTTTTACACAGCTACCATTATGTGTCTGACTGTGTATGAGAAAGCACATCTAATGTTTAATGATCTGACAAATCCACCCAGATGACACACTTGTGATTGGATATTGCCACTCTCATCAATGGATGACTATATACAGATTTTATTTCTATCCATCTATCCATCCATCCATCCATATATATAATATAATGCAAGTTTCAATAGCAAGATCACCCAGTGCACAATTTATTTACCAACTGGTCTATATTTCATAAATTAACTTATGTATCGTGATTGTTTTGTGCAGCGAATCATGGAACACCACACTGACTCCAAAACGGATTTTTATAAATATTTTTTTTTAAGCTATAATAAAGATGCACTGGTTCATCGGCCAGCGACTGGAATTGGCTGGTTTTCACCAGTCATGGTCGATCAGCCTTGGGTATAACCGATTCAGCTCCGAGTGCATGACCTTCCAGAGTGGCGTTTTATGCTGTTGAGTCATGCATGTTAAAAATCCTTCGATCGGCCTTTTTCTTCAAACACTGCGCGCAAATTCGTCCTAAAATACATTTGTTACACATGCTTACCACCTGCTTGTAAGTGCTCATTGTCAGTTTAAGTTTTGAGACTTCTGAGGGATTTGAAGCAGTGAAACGTCACCGTTTATTTATAATCCTTTATTCGCTCTACTATTCACACATTCATACTGTATCTGTGTGGGAGAAGTGACTTATTTACTAAGTTTGTTTTTTTTAACTAAGAAGCATACATCCAACTAATTGTTAAGCTAAATTTATACTTAAAACTTTGCATATAAAGTTATTTTGTAATGTTTGAATGCTGCTCTCTGTATAAGGAATAGGCTTCATTTAAATTTCATTTTATTTCTGAAGCTTTAAGAAGAGAAGCTGTTGAGTAAAGCTAAAGTATAAAGCATTCAAGTTATTATTATTTTTTAAGGGAAATAAAAATATGAAATCAGAATATTTATAAAATATTTTTTACACAATGGTAATATAAATAAAATTGTCACCTAGGTATTGTGATAATATTGTATCAGGTGGTCCTTGAAGATTCCCATTTCTATTATTTCATCACCATGGTAACCATGTCAACAATTAACCAGCATCAGCAACATGGACAGTCTGTAGTCTTATTTATTATAAACAAGAGGAACAAGAACAACCGGTGAGCACAATATATAGGCAGGTATGAAAACATCCTACTGTAGTATATGAGCTGAAGTATCTGGACATCTGACCATCACTACTGTACATGGTTCTTCCTCAAAATGATGCCAAAAAGCTATATTGGAAGCTAGTGTCTATGTATGCTGTAGCATTACAATTTCCTTTCACCTGCGCAGAGAGCAAGCTTCATAAAGACATGGTGTTGTCTGGAAGTTTGGAGTCGAAGAACTTAAATGTGCATTATTTTAGAACAGGAAAAAACATGTTGTTTTGGAGTAAGATGTTCAATTATTGTGTCTACATACTTTTGGCCACATAGTATTTTATATATATATAGTAATTTCTAAATGTAAATTTTTACATGCACAATTATTTGTGCTTACAGTACATTCCTTTCACGGTTAAATTCCATCTGTAATTGCATTACTTTGCTGCACAGTTTTCAGCCGAGGAATTCATCAAAGAAAGCTGACGTTTAATCTCCCACCCCAAAGGGTTCTTCATTTTGACCTTCTCAGAAAGCCTTTAAAGGTACAAGGTAAAAACCCCTAAAACAAGTGCTTTCTTTCTGACAAATGGTTTCAAAGCTCTATTATACAGTATGTTTGCACCCCAAAAGTACATCTTTTTATAAAACAATCCAAAATCACTAATAAGGACAGTAAATGTATGAAAACGCCTACAAAAAGGAATTCCCAAAAACTAACAATATGGCTAGGTAAAAGTAATGTGTGTTTTTAATCAGGATTTTAAGCGTTATTGAGCTTCTGTTTCCTAATCTTATGCCAAAAACTACTTCATAGTTTTAAGAAGATTAATGAATAAATAAATAATAAAATAGGGCTGAGAGTGTCAGATTGGGTTATACTACTTCAGGAGATCTGTGAGATAAGCCAGACTGGAACTAATGTGGAACTTAATGGGTAGCCAGCGTGAATGAGACTGGGGTAACGTGCTCTGACTTTCTGTTTAGGACATGGGATTCTCCATTCTTCCTTAAAGCATGCTTAAACTATATATATATATATATATATATATATATATATATAAACAACATAACACACATATATATATATATATATATATATATATATATATATATATATATATATATATAACATATATACAGTATACACTATATATATATATATATATATATATATATATATATAGCAGAGCAGACAGTCAAAACCATGTTACAGTACAATAGTGAAATCTAGTTCAATCTCGAAATATTCATGACTGGGTGCTGTTTCAACAAGCTAATTCTACCCAGAAGTACCTCCTTCGTTGTGCTTCTCGAGCCCTTACGCTCACACAATTTAACTTTTAATTAATATCTTCCAAAGAGTCAATAATGTTTCCATTTCTTGGCTTGATTTCTACTTTGAAAATGTGAGCCCCCTAAAACTGAAGAAATGAAATGACAGACTTCTCAAACAGTTTTCCGATTCCTCTTGAGAAACTACATTTTGCTAGCAGCTATATCGTCTCGATGTAGTTTTAAATGGAAACTGAAGAATGGTTTTAATCTAATGTCACTATGACATGACATTCACAGACACTCTGTGAAATTTAGCAAGTTTGCAGCTTGACATTAACACACAAATTGAGTTTAAAAAGAGATCGCTGGAGGCCAGTGTTATCCTGTGCTGATGCCTTTCCCATTGCAGACACTGCTCACAGTGAAGGCACACCTCATTCAGTGTAGTCATGAAGAAGAAAAGCGTGAATGCTCTTTCATTGTGCCGGGCTGAACAAGATATGCTTTGTCAATTGGCCACTATAATACTGATGTAGCTAGATATCAAGCGCACAAGCCTTTGAATTATTATTTTTTTTTATATTTCAGAAAGTGTATCTGTCCTTACAGTATATCAGTAAGAATCCAATACAAGATGAAACATTGTCCCACTATATGTATTCGAGTAAAAGTGGAATGTAGCAGGTGGCCCAGTGGCGTACTGGTTAGCACTGTGGCCTCCAGCATCAGGACTCCCTGTGCTTAGTGGGTTTCCTCTAAGAACTCCAGTTTTCTTCCACGGTCCAAAGGCGTTTCCAACTTGCCCAGATTGTGTGATTTGTGTTTAAGATTATGTGCCCTGTGATGTATTTGTGCCCCGCTTTGTGCCCCGAGCTCCTGGGATAGGCTTAGATATGTCTAGTAGAACGAAAGTAATCATTACTGTTATAACGTGTAAATTTTACAGACACCGAAATATGGGAAAGACGTCGCAAACTCTCAAAATGAGCATATTATTTTATTTTATTTATGTTTTTGGTCATAAAAAAACAACTGAAAACAAGCATAAAAACATGTGATCATATGTATCTGTTCTACTTACTTGCCTATGTGACCCATTTTTTTGCTCAGTCATGTTTGTATAGTCTGAAATAAAATTCAGTCCGCCATATTGTCTAGGTTGTGCTGAAAAATAATTGGTCAGTTTATATTGCACAACCCTGAGCCCTATGTATAGGTTTATAAAAAAAAGAAAATACATCAGGACAAAAAATGGCTAAAATGCTGTTTTAAGGGCTACATGCATTTTCAATTCTATTTATACTCAGACTTTAATTCTATCATATAATGGGATAAGAATTCAGGAGGTATACAGTATGTGCGTTATCTGGGAAAACAGCCAAGAAAGTGTCGATTGTTTTTGTCTATAACAAATTGAAAGACTTCCCTTTATATATATATATATATATATATATATATATATATATATATATATATATATATAAATAAAACATACACTCTCTGGACTTCATTAGGTACACCCTGCTTGTACTGCAAGGGTTGGACCCCTTTATGCCTTCAGAACTGCTTTAAACCAGCATGGTTTGGGAACGTTCCTCGGATTTTTTTTCGGAGATTTTGGTCCATATTGACAAGACAGGCAGTTGCTGCAGGTTTGTTGGCTGCACATCCATCATTTGAATGTCCTGTCCATCACATCCCAAAGGTGCTCTATTGGATTGAGATCTGGTAACTGAAGAGGTCATTTGAGTTCAGTGACCTCATTATCATGTTCACGAAACCAGTTTGACATGAATTTAGCTTTTTATTTTAGCTCACACGATGCGTTATTCTGTGGTCATTAACGGATGGACATGGTCAGAAAAGATACTCAGGTAGGCTGTGTCATTTAAACGATGCTGAAGTGGTAGTAAGGAGCCCATAGTGTGCCAAGAAAATCTCTCCCACACCATTACACCAGCACCACCAGCCTGAACTGCTGATACAAGGCAGGGTGACGTGTTTTATATTGCTTATACCAAATGTTGACCTTTCCATTCGATCGTTGTAACAGAACTCGAGACTCATCAGACCAGGTAAGGATTTTTGTTGTTCAATTTTGGTGAACCCATGCGAAGCTTCAGTTTCCCGTCCTTAGCTGACAGAAGCGGCTTCTGCTCTTTTAATACTCTAGCCGATCCACTTCAAATTTCATGGTGGTGCGTGAAAAAACCCCAGCAGATCAGCAGTTTCAGAAATACCCAAACCAGCCTGCGTGGCACTAACCACTATGCTACGTACGTCCTTTAAATGACCTTTCTTCTCTAATTATGATGATGGTTTAAACTTTAGCAGATGTTTAGATGTTTAACAATTGATCATGAGTTACTACGAGGAATTTGACTGATTGGATAACTGTGATAATGATTCTTGTTCTGAGATATTTAACAGTTCATCATAATTTCCTTGGGTTTGCACAATAACAATACTCACTCACTTACTAACTCACTCATCGTCTATACCGCTTAATCCTGTATAGAGTCGCGGTGGGCCTGGAGCCTATCCCAGGAAACTAGGTGGGGAACACTCTGGACATGGTGCCAATCCATCACAGGGCGCGCACACATACACACATACACTGGGCAATTTGGAAACGGCAATTTTGCATAATCTGCATGTCTTTGGACTGTCGATGGAAACCGACCAAGCACAGGGAGAACACGCAAACTGCATGAACACAGAGGTAGGAGACGACCCTGGACCGAGAAAGTGCAAGGGCGACAGTGCTAACCACTAAGCCACCGTGTCACCTACAATGACAAAGATCCTATAACTTGAAAAATTAATAATCTATGTGTGATTTTGTAATTCACTTAATGCCATGTTTTGATCAAGTTTCTGAATGTCTATGTATTGTATTAAACTAACATGGACTTTTTAGTAATCAGCTGTAATGTGATGAAATCTTTAAATGCGATGCCTTAAATGTATATGCAACAGAAATACATGCAAGAGAGAAACCTGCAGCTTTCGAAACTATATATAGCGAAAAATGTCAACATTTCATCATCTTTTCTCAGGCTATATATGATACAACCATAATAACCATAAACCCATGACTAATTACACAGAAACGGGAAGCATTCAACATTTGTATAGAACATTTTTATCTTTCCAGCTGGAACACTCTACCCTCTGAATAACTGCGGCCAGAACCATCTTGGCACGTTTCACAAATGAAACTCATTACACTTCTTGACACGGTATCTGCCTAATGATGAAGATGGCTTCCTCTCCTTGATCACTTCCTCCGTGTGAAATGTTTTAAAGCTCAGCCATCACTTTTAATCAAGCAGAGGAGAAATGAGACGAACACGCTCTCCTCATTTACAAAATTCAATTTCATATCCATGCATAATTAAAAACACCACTGACGGTATGGCAAACAGTTTATCTTGTCTCATCTCTCTCATTTCCCTCTTCCTGAGCCTTTCTACCTACTCTTTCTTTTCGTTCCTAATCACACTGTCCTGCATGAACGAGCTTCTGGGAAATATAAAAGGCAAAAAGTGAAGATGCTTTCTCCACTCAGACATCGTGCTAGCCTCATTTATCCCAATACAATAAAACAGGAAAAGGAGAAATTATAATGCTCGAGCACCCAAAACCTGCACCATCATTATCTACTCATAGATATGCAATGCTGAGAGGGAATAGAATATCAGTAAAGATTTATTGCTGTTACATACATCTATGTAAAGAATAAATGGCACCATGAAAATCTTGTGTGGTTGTGTGCCTTCTGCTATCTGATGAATTCTGTGTGCTTTATAAAAAAGAGCAGGACTTCTTTTTATTACTATTACCAGAGTTTATGCATTCAGATTTATGGAGCAGACAGATTTATGGTCCTGTCCTCATGAAAATGGCTTTTCAGAAAATGTTTTATGTGTAACTCTTTTCTGCCATTAAATATCACTAAAAGAGAAAACATTAAATATAATTTGAAAAAGTGACACGTTTTAGGAAATAAAGGAGCGTCTAAGGCTGAGACTGCAGAAAAGGACTGGATAAACACTGTGACATCACCCATAGGTTTTCTAAAAAGCAGTTTTGAACCTCAACTGTGGGAGCTCTGGCCGTCCCCATCTTGGGAGGAGCTGCCTCCGCATAAACCCTGGTTAATCCATTAATGGGCAGAGCGAAGAGAGCCTGGTTGTTGGTTGAAAAATTGTTACTTATCTCAGCTACCACTGGCTAGCTGGCTTGGCTTTACCTAGGCTAAAATGATCATATGGCTAAGGTTAATTTAGATGCTAATGTTACTTTAAATCTGATTGAAATCCATGGCCATACCCTACACTTCATCCGGTTAGTTAAAGTGAGGCATAGCAGAAAGCTACCGCATTAATACATGCATCACTTAAATTGACCACGCCCCTAATTAAGAACACTGGATCATCCGTGTTGGCTCCAGTCTTTAGAACTAGAGGTTGCCGTTTGGTCTCCATTCTTATTATTTTCGGAATAATACCCAGACATATTTAAAAGTTGGGTTATTTTAGTGCCTTTATCCAAATGTTACGAATTTTATTTTTTTTATAAAATGGTCCGAATTTTTTTCCTTTCTCCCAATTTCCAAATGTTTTTAGATGTTCCATATACGTGCATATTTATATTTATTCAAAGATTATAAATATTCGTATACTGTTCCTGGCCAAAACAATGTGTGAAAATCATTCCTCATGCTCTTTCACATTTTGAGTTCTGGAATATGGCCGTGTTATCAGGGAACAAAAACTCCATATATGTGATAACCTGGTCATACAGTACATGTAGGTAGTCGGCTGACTTAATTATATTGCCATATAACGTTGCTGAGCCTAAACATGACCAACTGAAGCAGCCCTAGGTTATTACGCTGCCTCCAGAGGCTTGTACAGTGGGCACTATGCATGACGGGTGCATCGTTCCATCCCTTTTTACCCTGACGCACCCATCACTCTGCATAGTATTAATCTGGACTCATCAGACCAGCCTTTTCCATTGGTCCAAAGTCCTTTTTTCTGATGAATCTCACTAACAAGCAGTGGTGGCTGGTGCAATTTCAAACAAAATTAAAATTAAACTTATTAAACCTGAAAAGCACAGAGTGTAAGCTCGGCCATGATCACTTGCCTGCTGCTTAATTAAAAGATCAGGTCGATCTGGTCCAAGCTCTTTAACTTTTTTTCTTTCTTTGTCCGATCGCCTTGCGAAGGGGTATTTTAGCAAAGACATTACAGAATTTCCACTCATATTTAGCTGGCTTCCACGCCAATCACTATTCAGTATATTAACTAACAATCTGCTGACCATTAATAAGACTAGCTCATGTGATTTAAGCTCAATCACATGAGCTCAAATATTTAAAAACAATATTGATTCGCCAAGAACAAAAGTGGGAGGGTTCGAGGCGCACAGTGCCGCATCCAAAGGATATGTTGAAAAAATCCAATTAGAACTCAGCCTCAAATCACATGCTTTTCAAAAATTTACGTGCCTACATAGACACTCGTTTGTCCGGCGCCCTGCGTACAGGAACACAAATGAACGTAATACAGTTTAGATGTTTTTTTTTTTTTTATTTTATTGTAAATAAATTATATTAAGAAATACAGCAGAATATTGTGACTAAATGACTTTATTTCATTATTAAAATAATTAATTATTATTTTAAATAATTACATGTTAAAGTAGCATTCTTTTTGCGCTAACTTTAAGAGGGCGGTGCCCCAGCGCCCCTTATTGACCGGCCGCCACTGATAACAAGTGGTTTTCTTTACACCAGACAGCTGTTTAGTCCCAATCCTTCTCATCATATTGTGCATGCAATCCCTCCAGGCTTAAATAATGCATTAGACACTTCTTAACCCAATTCCAGTCATTTCAAATATCCTTAGTTTTTTCTTCGCTTTGCGCAGGCTTTTCTGTAACAGTGATTTTTTTTTTTTTTGCTCTATTAATATAACACATATTACATTAACCAGGGAAGGTGTTTAACCGCATTTCAATATTTAAATAATACTCACGGAGTTGACTTTCATGGAGAAGCCCGTCAATCTTTTGGACCTAAGAAAGAAAAACGCAGGGGAAAGCACATGAAGCATTATTGTACAAAAAAAAAAAAAAAAAAAGGGCAGGAAGCAAACAACACATTATAATTAGAGCGGCATAGCACATCATTCCTTTAGAGAAACAAATCCCAGACATTTAAGAAACAGTGATTAAATGCTGCCGAACACCATGGTGAAAAAAAATCTTAAAAAGCTAGTGGGAAAAAGATGATAGGAATAAAAAC
Organism: Clarias gariepinus; assembly: GCF_024256425.1. Classification (NCBI taxonomy): domain Eukaryota; kingdom Metazoa; phylum Chordata; class Actinopteri; order Siluriformes; family Clariidae; genus Clarias; species Clarias gariepinus. Next base: position 7,312,323 of record NC_071110.1, read on the forward strand.
ACACGAGCATATTGTTTCTCCGTGGCAATGTTCAGAACTAATTAAGGATCTCAGATACGAAAGCTTTGTCTCTGTGCGTATGTTTTGTAATTCAATTACATTTCTTAAAGAGCAATGAAAGCAGAGTGGATTAAGCTTGTTTGGGTTAATAAGCTGTGAGTCACTCTGTCATTAGCGCTTCTAATTGTGTGGTTTTATGGGCTGGGGCAGGGGTTGCCATAGTCGATTGCTTGCCTCATTTAGGGCATTAAGCCCTTTATTCTACTGCAAAATTTGCACTGAAGTCTCACTTCTGTTTGTGTCAGAGACTCACAAGGTTCCTTGTCTTCCAGAGCGACTGAACTCTGACATGTCAGGCAAAGAGTAGAGATCTGAGAGACTCCCGGAGGTGTTCGGCACTCTCCCTTCTTCCATTTTACTCTTTTAGTAGTTAATGAGAAACGCCCACAAGGGAGCTTGTGATTTATGACTACCGCTCTGCTAACAATTTCTGAACTCTGAGCACAGTTACAACAAGTCATTTATCCACATGCAGGGCTGGTCCCGGAGTATTATTATTACAGCTCTGAAGTTAAAAAAAGAAAAAAAAATTTATATATATTGCTGAATTATCCTAGTGTGGTCATGAATCAAGCTGTTAAAATGCAAAACATGGTCACGACCTTGGGATAAAAGCGATAGGTATTCACTCATCCCTTTTCAGCACTCGTGCTCTGAAAGATGACCTTTTTAATTTTATTTATTTATTCACTTATTTCATATCGGTGCTCTACTTTTTCAAAGTTTGAGAGTTGAATAAATGTGTAATCTAAGCATAAGCATAAGAGATACGTTTTTAGTTATTGCAAGATCAGCCATAACATTATGACCACCTGTTTAATATTGAATACGTCTGCCAAAACAGCCCTGACCCACTGAGGCATGACCTCCACTAGACCTGTGAGGTTATGCCCTGGCGAGCTGTTGGTACTGTAAAATGCAGGATGGGGCCTCGGTGGCTCAGATTTGTTTTTCCAGAACATCTCACAGATGCCTGATTGGATTGAGGTCTGGAGAATTTGGAGGCCGAGTCAACACCTCAATCCGGTCACCGTGTTCCTCAAACCATTCTCAAACAAGTCATTCTGCTCAAAGTGGCTACAAACATCAGGGAATTCTGTTGACATAAAGGGGGGGTTTGTGGTCAACAATAAGATTTAACATCCACTTGAATTGCAGGACCCAAGATTTCCCGGCGGAACACTGCGCAGAGCACCACACTGCCCGCATCAGACACAGACCAGCATTGAAACACTGACCGGTCAGTGGCTACTCAGCCCCATACACAACTGTGATGCACTGGCACCTTTCTTTCAGAACCAACGATAACTTTTGCACCAGTACAGCACTACAGTAGCTTTTCTATTCAATCAAACTACGTACACAGGCCACAGGCTCCGCACGTGGATCAGGGTTTCCCAAAACCCTGTCGCCCCTTCACTAGTTTTTCCTCCTTGAGCCACTTTCAGGAGTTCCTGACCACTGCAGAATGGGAATATCCAACAAGACCGGCAGGTTTGGAGTTCTCTGGCCTTTATTAATGTCAGTCAAATATTTACAGTTACGCACTTTCTTCTGTTTCCAACATATCAACTTTAGGCACGAAAAATCACTTACTATCTGATGTATCCCACTCACATCTTGTAACAAGTTAATCTTATCCAGTTCACCTCTTAGTGGTCATAATGTTACAGTTGATCGTTGCATTGAACAAGATGTAAATCTTGTTAAAAGTGCTACACTTATTAAACTGAATTAAAACGTAATGATAAGTGTATTATACATTAAAATTATTGCAACTATCAGAAATGCAATTATGATATAGACCATATGCATATAGATATTTATTTATTTATACAAGTATACCATTTCAAATACATCTTAAAAGTTGAAATTAAATAATACATTTTACTATCAATCTTGCAAACAAGTCGAAGCGGTTCAGTTGCCATGGAAACAAAATGACCTCACCGGCAGCCCCTATCAACACCGTTTCCTTTTTCATGCCATCATTAAGAGAGGAAACGGTAGTGAATGTGTCTAACAGGCACAAGATTACGACCAAAGCCGGTGGCCCTGACTCATCTTCTGTAGTCCGCAAATAGTATCCCTTTAACAGTGTCATATTTGTGATCTACAGAAATAAGAGGCGGATTTATTCAGGGCCAGAGGAGACCACATCATCGCTAATTTGATTCATTGCCAGAGGTGAGCGGCAAACATTGACTTAATTAGACTCAGGAGCATAAAAGAAGCTCATGGGTTTCCTTCCCTCACCTTCACTCACACACGAGGCAACACCAGCATGTGAAAAAATAATGAAAAATTGTGTAGCACATTCAACAACAGACGCTGTCACACTGCGGTATCTAGATGTAGATTTAGATCCATACTGAACAAATCAGGGCTGACACTTGCAAGAAAAGGAATAGGGAAAGTTGTCAGGATTGACATTGGATTGTATAATCACTTTTTAGACATTATTAATGGCTTTTTGGCTATCTGGTTAAAAATAGAATGATGAGACGAGAATGTGACATCTTAGAGAGTGCTAGGATGTACTGAGATGATCCATAACCACAGCCAAAGAAATACAGCAATGATTCTCTTTTTCTCTCTCTTTCTGCTTTCCTCCCTCCCTTACTCTGCCAGCGGAGCAGAGAAAAAACAGCATGAATCAGAAAATGTCATGTCATAAGGATACAGTACAGTCGAGAGACCTCATGTCCTTATGTCAAGGAATAAGATAGTGTAAGAAAAATCAGCTATTCTCTCTCTGCCATTTCACCTGAGCATAAACAAGTTTTATATGGTATATAAAAATACAGTTTATATTGATTTTACTTAATTATATAATCATCAAATGAATTAGATAAAACGTTCTGTTGATTTATTGTCCTGTACTTGTCTTCGTACTTTGTTTAGTGGGTCAATGTTCCATTATGTAAAAACAAACAAACAAACAAACGAAAATAACACTCGGCTTGATCAGATCTGGCACAAGAAGTTATTCATTATCTATTTTACTTTATATGTCTATATAATCCCCTGCTGCACTGTTATAGCTGAACTGCCTGACACCTAACACACAGTATGAATGCAGATCAATTCCTGCTCTCTGTTTCACCCAAATGATGATGAGTTCCCTGTTGAATCCGGATCCTCTTAAGGTTTTGTTCCTATTGCCATCACAGGGGGTTTTCCTTGCCACTGTCGCCCTCGGCTTGCTCACCAGGGACAGATAGACTATTTTGATTCCTACTCATTCCATACAAACTTAAATAATTCCTTTGATTGTGTAAAGCTGCTTTGCGGAAATGACAATTGTTAAAAGCGCTATACAAATAAAATTGAATTGAATTGCACTATGCCAGCGTTTCACTAGAGTTTGAATACCATCAAGGTAGAAAGTTTTCTCAGTACGCCAGAGCCATGATCAGACTTGAAACACTGGCCTCCCAGGAACTCCTTTAATGTCCTAAACATGTAAACATGGCTCGGAAACGGTGAATGATTGTGTGTAGTTTCCAGAAACAGATGCATCTCTTCCACGAGTTGGTCACAAGCTATCCATCGATTCCCAAAATTCAGGTGTTCCACTTCCTGCTTGTTCAGAGGAACAACTGCAGTGGGCTCAGAGCCACCTCAGATGGGATCCTCATTCATGGACGTACAGCGTACTTTAAAATGATTAACTGTGGCTAAGAGTCTCATCACTGCACTTTGAAGTCTTCTGTAAATGTCAATCAGTTTTACGCTATACTTTATTCATACGAAATTTCATCACAGTTCCTGGTTTGACTTGAACGCCCCTCAGTGTTACACTTAGACATGTATTATATGACATGGTGTTGATTAAAATTTCATAATATATAATCCTAACATGCCCCAAACTTAGTTTGTGGAAGAAAGCAGGTAAAATTATTTTTTGATTAACCTTCTGGAAATGAATTACACAAACCCACCTAGTTTTTACATACACATAATCACCATCATCATTCTTCAACTTCTTAAATCCAATCTGTAGCTCATGATGAGGAGGTGACATGATTGCCTTGGACAAGTTCCTAATACTAATCTGGTAACTGGTAAGAAAGTGTTGCCATACATACAGTATGTGATTAGATTGAGTTGATTGTCCTGCTTCAGCAGGGTGGACAAGAATTCACTGAAATCAGATTTCATACCAACATTCTGTACAGACACGTTATCAACCGGGAGACCAAACGGCCAAATGAACGGGTACAGATGCACCGTGACTCAATCAAATAGAAAAGCAATTAGTATTATGAGATTGGGGAATGCTGGATGGCAATTTAAAGCCATAAAAAAATCACTGCACCACAATCACCAGATGATGAAAAATGACACTTTTGAATTCAATCACTTTGAAACGGCTGGGGATCATGTTTTTGATCAAGATGCTTATAATTAAATTGCTTTGTTCTTTATTAAGTTTAAGCTTGATCTGAAGCATGATCAGAAACAATAGGTGGCTTGTAGAACACACTCTTAAAACATTGGAAGTATTACCAGGCAGTGAAGACGATCTTCTGGGATAGTCCTCTTTTAATAAAGAAAAAAAAAAAAAAAGATTGATTTTTGTAATGCTGGGGATATAGGTTGATCGACCAGCAGAGAAAGATGTACATTCCACTAGCTCATCCTCAAAAGGCATTTTGGCTTGGAGAATCAATGTACTTTGATGGACTTATGGAGGCAATTCATTGTCGATCAGCCTCACTAAATGTCAATCCTATGCTATCTAAAAGCACTGACGAGAACAGTGAGCAAAATCTGGTACAACAGGAACATACAAAGTAATACAAGGTTTAAACAGAAAACGGGCAAATTGGAGCAAAATGGAGACCGGTCGAACAGATTAAAGTATGGGGAGGGGGTACTTTATTAGCCAGTAATGGTATTTGACAAAGAGCACAGTGGGCAGCCGCACAGCTCGAGGGCTGTCAGATCAAACTGCGGTTACTGTCTGTGCATGTTTTCCCCAGTGTGCATTTGCATTTCCTCAAATTCCTACTAGGGAAGTTTAGCGATTAATCATTAGTTGAGTAACTGTCAGTAAGCGTCCCGTCACACAGCGATGAAGACTATGAAGTTTTCTCTGATTTTTTAAATACCGAAGAGCACAGCGGGAATGGGGCAAAATTGAAAAATGTGCATTTATCAAGTTCATTAAACTTCCTAGTCATGTCCCTGTCAGGCTCTCAGTGCGTCCATCATGTTGTCCTGATCGTGTGCTCAACAGGTCCAATGAGAAAGTTATTACTTTATCCAATCAGATTGCATCACACTCTTATCACACACTTACTACATTGTCACTGCGTCCAGTGTGTCTATGTGATGGTGTGAGACATACTGATTAGCTGCTGCACAAGAAACATAACTTCAGGGACCTGAATGTCCTCATATAAGGACATGAGATTTCTTCCAACTTTACTCTCTCTCTCTATCTATCTATCTACACACACATACAGTACTGTATATACACACGGTTGGTACGGAAAGTATTCAGACCCCCTTAAATTTTTCACTCTTTGCAGCCATTTTTAAAAAAAGATAAAATCATTTAAGTTCTTTTTTTGTCCTTTAAATGTATACCCAGCACCCCAAATTGACAGAAAAACACAGAATTTACATTTTTTAGATTTATTAAAAAAGAAAAACTGAAATATCACATGGTCCTAAGTATTTCGACCCTTTGCTCAGTATTTAGTAGAAGCACCCTTTTGATCTAATACAGCCATGAATCTTCAAAGCCCTTGTTACTTGACATCCTTAATAAGTTCTTCCTGCATCTTTTTGCAACTGCAGGCTCACCAGGATTTTCATTATTATTATTATTATTATTATTAATTTTAAAATGTCCAAAAAAAAAAAAAAAAAAAAAGCATGGCAGCTCCAGATCAAGGGGGGCAATACTATGTCCTTACTAGTTTCTACTGCATTCATCAAAGGTGTACAAGCTCTTACTGCATCCAATTTTTTGGCGGACGAAACTGGGAGGTAAGAACGTAGATGCATCAAGCAATGTTTGTTTTGCATAATATTTCCTCACACCTCAGACATCCAGAAACTATTACACCACAAGAGAATACACTTGCAGTTCAGACATTTTTTTTTTAATTGCTACTATTCTATTTAACCATTATTTCACTGGGATTTCTCTTGAGATTAGCAATATCTCATTTGCAAAAATGGACCCATTCCACATACGCCAAAACATACACAATAAAATATGCACATTGGTAAGATCCAGAGAACATGATGAGCACACAACATCCTGAGCACAACATATTGTACATCAGATATGCAAAAGTTACACAAAGTTATAAATTTATGTCTTAAAATATTTACAGCGCCCAAAAGTCTAAGAGACTCTATTTTCAGTGTGCCAGTCTTAGTTTGAAATTCTTAGTTAACACATTAATATGGATAATGTTATAAAAGTTAAATAGCTAGCAGGTAAGAAGCAAAGGATTTTAAAGGCAGGTACAATTTCAATACCAGTCCTTTTGGGAGGACTTTATAATGGGCAAATAGAAAGATCTCAGAGAATAGAAGTCCCCTTGTCAGTTCTTTTACTTCATTTTTTTTTTTTTTTATCAGATTTTTTGATGTGGTCACATCCTATCCATGGTGAATTCCCACATCGTCCCCAATGTTTCTGTGTTAAGATCTGGAAAAAGCATTTACTAAAGATAAATGAATAAGTGAAAATAGGCCTGCATTTTCCTTCCTGTTTTGAGTGCTTTCGGGAACCCTAGATCAATAGTAATAACATCATATAACTGTTGCGCAATCTAAATCTCTGGACTCTAGGCCTGTGGCCTCCAGTCTCTCAGACTTCAGACTCGGTTCTCTGATTTTGACTGAAATGTGCAACATAATCACGTCATGTCTGCAAAGCCACAGGGCTGCAAGTGTATTTAAAAAAAAAAAAAAAAAAAAAAGAGCCAGTGAGTGGCTTGAGTGGTTTCCATACATTACGGCAACACAGAATATCTGATAGCAGAAACAAGATGTACAGCGGCATCATTGTTGCTCTTGTATTACATTATAGGTAATTTAATAATAATATCTAAAAAGGCAAAGGTTTCATTACTTGATCTCATTGTTTAGTCTGTCTGTTGTATTTAATTCTAAATAAAAATATGAATACTGCTGATCAAAGAGAAAAGCACTTTTTGACAATGCTAATTACATTTATTCATCATCTTAAGTAAACGCTTTTTTTCTTGGTTAGGGATGCACTGGATCCGGAGCCTATTCCCAGAACACTGGGCTTAAGTCAGGAATAGACTTTGAATAGGATGCCAGCCCATTACAAGACTGCTAATTACGTATAAATTAAACAGCTTTGCTTTTGACAATCAAGCAAAACACATTAAATTCATTAAAAAGTCATAGACTTCCGTTGTAATATACTAAAAAAAGATATTTGCATTCAGTGGATCTAAAACAAGAATGATTTATTTATTCCACTTTAATAACCTAAAGGGTCATAGTGAATCCAGAGCCAATCCTGGAACATTGGGCACAAGATGGGTATATTGTACACCCTGGATAGGTTACCAAATCCATCAGGGGACACCATGTATATTTACTAAGATAACTAAAAACATGATTGTGCATAAATGCTTTGTTAAAGTGTTTAAACAAGAACTTTAGTATATGAATATACACCACCTGGCCCCAAAAGTTACACACTGTAAGATTTCATTTAATTACCTTTTTGGTTACATCATGCAACGTAATGGCCAGGTCATGTGTGAAAAAGACTCCTCATGCTCCCAGAGCTACCCTTCTACAATTTGAGATGTGATACTCTGGTCATTGAGTACGATCAGGACATCAGCTGACTTCATTTTATTGCCACATACAGTAACAGTGCTGAGTCTAGACCTGTTCAACTGAAGCAACCCCAGATCCTAACACTGCCTTCAGAGGCTTGTACAGTGGCCAGTATGGATGATGGGTCCATCATTTTATTCCTTTATTCCCATTGCTCCAAAGTTGAAATTTAACAAATTCTAACAAATTGAAACCTTTTTTCATCATTAGCCTCACTAAGAAGTGATTTTCTTAATAACAGACCAATGTTTAGTCTCAATCATGTGAGTTCTCATCAAATTGTGTGTGTGGAAATACTCTTACTTTCCATATTAAACATCAAACAATAATATAATGATAATAATAATAATGCAAAAGAAGACTAATTAATGTAAATAATGACTTGATAATGATTTTCAACTCATAAATTGTATGGATTATCGAACTTTTATACATGAAAATATACTGTTGACTTTTACTTATTATACATATTTTTCATTATGTTTACAGCAATTAGTAAAGAACCTTATCCATTTTTTAAAATTACTTGCATTAATTAAATAAGATTTAAAAAAGATAGTGAGGCTAAAACAAAGCCAAATACAAGCATAATTTAATTATGAAAAAAAGCTGATGATAAACAAATGTCTTAGACAGCAAAGATTTTAACTGACATTTATTATTAGCTGCATTATAAGTGAGTCAAGGCAGTGGCACTGTGGCCCCGCACCTCCAGAGGCGAGGGTTCGATTCCTCATCCAGGGTGAAAAAAAAAAAGATTTCTGAATTATTATTAGTTTTTTTTCCAGCTAAATCCAGTCACTAAAAGATACACAGCTGTTAATAAAATAATTCATAAAGACATTTGGGTATTAAAACTGCATGAATTACTACACATTTTTTATGCAATATATATTTACATATTTTATCCTGACAAGTGTAATAGCTTATTTATTTCAATTACCAACTCAATCATTTGAAAGTAATATTAAATATAAAAATGATACACATGCCAACATAAATTCACAAGTTAAGATAAATAAGGCTAGTCCTTAGACTAAAAAGAAATGTCTCTGTGTAATCGGAGGACACACTATAATGACTCAGAGTAAAAGTCAGCTTAGTTTGCCTTTGCATCTTCTTTAAATGCTGCCCAAGTCTTTATTCGAGACAGCACTTAGTGACTGATCTCAATCTGCAACGTGCTCTTTTCTCCCTGGTGTGCTGCATGACTTCTTATGCCCTCCTGCCTCTCCAGCATAGGCTCCGGAATATTACTGTGCAAGGGATTTATCACTGGCATTCAAAAAGATGCTCTCAATACATATAAATACATATAAAGGAGCTTCTCTTTGCGATGTGCCTGGTGATGATAAATCATTTAATAATAAACATTTTACTGCATATCCTAAGTATAAGGCTGTGTTGAACATGATCACCTACTGTAGGTACTGTAAATATACACCCCATAAATTTTTTAGCAAACTCACCATAATTTGGGTCTAGACTTTGTACTTTTCAGTTCATGTTAAATAATACATGCTGTATTTTTATTGCCACTGGCCTTACTTAAAATAATTTCCCACTTCCTTCTATGGGAAAGTCTTTCGTGGCATTTACTCATTATTTACTGCTCTGAACGTTAAGGAAGGTTGTAGGCGCCATAAAATTAACCTGGTCATTTTCATTTTACAAATAACTTTACAAAGGAATAGACCAAATCTCTGGAAATGAGCACAAAATTTTGGCACATGAACATGTGTGAAGTTTTGTGAAACTGCTCCAGTTTCATTTATGTCATCACATATTTTGGGGAATTCCTCAAGAAATGTCTTTTGAAGCCTTCATCCTAAGATACGGTGGTGGAGAAGTGCAAAATAAAATAAAACCTAAAACAAAATGAAAAATCAGAAACCAAAATAACAAATAAAAAAACAAACAAAAAAACAAAAACAAAATAAAAACGAAAATAAAATAACAAAACCAAAAACATAACAATTCAGAAACAACAACATACCCATGAACAAAATAACGAAACTGAAAATAAAATACAACTTAGAAAACGCATCGAAAAGGTGTGACTTTGATGTCGTTGTGTTTTCTGATTTGTTATTTTGTTCTCGATTTTGTTATTTTGTTTTTGAATATGTTATTTTGTTTTGCATTTCTCGGCCACATTTTCAGTAGACTTTGCTGAAGTTGTCCCACGCATGGTTTCGACCGGGCCTCCTGCTCTGTGCCTCTTAGTGTTCTCCCTGCTCTTTCACACTTACATTGATTTAAAAAAAGGCTGTTAAATAAGCTTGTTAGATGTACTGGGAGCTGGCAAGGACAGTGGTCCTCCAGGACCAGGGTTGAGAACCACTACCATAGATAAAAGCCAAAATTAACCAGCCCTAAAGACTTTCCCAGGAGCATGCATGCAAAATCTAAATGCCCGAGTCAAAAAAAAAAAAAAAAGGCCATTTCAGTGAATAGGTACTGTATGATCTTTATTTAATTAATTCGTCAGATGGTTTTTATCCCAAGTGACTGATGAGATTTCCACCAGAATCAGATCTGATGTTGCCTTTACAAAACAAATGTAACATTTTACAGATTTTTCTAGCAACTAATTTTTTATTTCTCTTAATTACTTTTTATCTTTCGATCCAAAGTAGGTGCTCTTATTTGTAAGGCCGTGTAAAATAAAATAAAAATGTTAAAAATAGCATTACCTGTCACATATCTAGTAAGCTGCAGGGAGACAGAGGCAATGGAGCAGTCGACTCTCGAATCGGTTGCACCTCTGGGTAAAATGGGTGTAAGGCAGAGTCCAGTCTAAGTATGTACTGTTCCAGTTAAGGGCATTACTAATGATTCCAACTTTAGCTTTCTGACAATCCTGGAAATAATCGACAACTTTCTGGTCAGCTGCACTGACTCTGGGCAGGCATTGTTGGTGTAATCATATCATAAGAAATCAAGAAGGTGTAACATGTCCTTATGGTACATTTACACTAATTGGAAAAAAAAAAAAAAAAGCTGATATAGTCTTAAGGACAGCTTTGTCGCATTTTTCGAGCCATCACCAGCAACCGAGGTCATTTTCTTCCTAATACAAGTGTCTACTGGTATAACTGGCAATTCAGCTGCCTGTAAATTATTCACTGGACAACAGGACAGGGTGTGCTGACATCTTGTCCCTCCCGATATTCAACCATTAGTTTGAAAAATGGTTCTTTTCTCATTACTGCATCTTGTCTACACTTATTTCCATCATTTCCATCTTCCTGTGTCTTGCCTTAGAGTCACTTCACCATCCTAAAACAATAAGGAACAGAGCAATGGACAATTGTACTCATTACTTTCAAAGCACAACCCTCTATCCCGGAGTTTCATTTCCCCACAGCCATTGAACACAAGTTCCACCGATTTTCTTTGAAATACTCCAGTCTTAAGGTGCTTAGTACATGCAGAGAGTTGTGTTTTTTTCCCACTGATCAAACACAAAGAGACATTTCCAGGCAATAGTGGGTGACATTTTGCTAGTTTCCTTGCATTACCCTTCAGCAAAGCTGCTGACGTGACATAAGACACCCTGTTTGAAAGCTTTTGAAGTGAAAATGAGGACTCAAAAAAGCTGATGAGAATCTCATAACAGGGTTTAATCGACGCATGCACCCAATTCCTCTCCCAATTCAATCTGATGCTTTTTTTTCCCCCCTTGTGCTTTGGATTCCCAGATTTCTTGATGCGCGCCAAGGTCATTTGAGTCACTGCATTTCATTGCATCTCATGTGAAAAGATCCTGTTACACCTACAGCGCTGGCGCTTCACTGACCCGTCGAGTCGTGTTAGATCTTGCTTCCTGGAGCCATTTCAGGAGATATTCTGGGGTTTTTTTCCGGGCTGCCCACACGCTGTGGTGCCAATGCGGTGAGTTATTGAGAGGAGGACTGGCAGCAGAGGTCATGCAAGATTGAAAAGCTGCAGATGAAATATGTGCTCTAGTATATCATTCATGATGTGGGTGTTGAGGAGCGAGGGCAAATTCAACTAAAGTGGAACACTTTTGAAAATTGGCCTTCTGCCCTATTGTAAATCTTTAATCCACCATATTTTATGATACTCAAAAGCTCCGTCTCTAACCAGAAGAATCCTGTCATTCATTATGGTTGGAACGGAGGGGGAAAAATGCACATGTCTGAACCGCAGAAGAATTTATAACATTTATTACACTACCACGGAGGCTAATAAAGCAATCCAAATGGTATACTTCTTGATGATAAAATGCTCTTTTTTTTTGCTTCAATCCATCAGGTACTTGCAGTCACACTAACAAGCAACAAAGTGGCAGCAATCATTTATTTTCTGTGTAAATTTGTGCCACGCAGCTGATGGCGAACGATGACATGGGTCATAGCAAAAGCTTCGTTTAAACTGGGATATCTTTAATTGTATGTTAATTATTTTTGACCCGTAAAAAAAAAGAAAAAAATGGGGAAATTTGTGCTCGTGAGACAAAAACGTTTCAACAAAATAAACAATGTTTTTTTTTTTCTTATGGGGGCCTCTCTTCAAGAAAGCACTGTAATTATGATCACCAGGCATATGTGTATGTTTTATCACGGTCCATTAACAGTGACAAGTTATTAATAAGCTTTAATAAAATGACCTTTGTATGAGGATGTGCTACTTTACTGTGCCAGACTGTTATGCGTGGTAAATTATTTCAGCCCTACGGAATCAAAAACGGGATTTAACAGGAATTGGGGGGTTACTTTGAACCTGAAGATTCCTCCCTGTGCATGTAATATTCTGTAATAACAGATCCAAACTACAAAGCAAAACCCATTGCAGTTAAAAAAAAAAAAAAAAAAGGCTGCTGCTTTCCCTTAAGGTGATTCTACTCTTTTTTTCGATTTGCCTTGACATCCCTCAGTCGATGGACATTAACAATGATTTAAGATCAACATTGTAGTAAACAGTCTCTCTAAGCAGTTTTAAAGTGAGAAGTCCTTTAAACATCAACATGACACAGGGAGGAAAAACTTTTCCTGGGAGACGTTGCACAGCTTAATTGGCTCCTTGATTACAATGAACGGTGATGCCATTCCCAAGCACCACGTCACCCCACCTGACCTGCATGAAATCAGACAGAGTGTGTCTGAAGTGTATCGATTTAACAGCATTGTGTCTTCACATCTCCTCTATCCTGATGTGTAGCTTGACATGCCCAGGGAAGGGTGTGAGCTCTCCGTCATTTTAAATGCAAAAAAAAAAAAAAAAAAAAAAAAAAGTGAACACATCTACCCATTTTAATCTCGCACCACTCTCTACTTACATTCAATCTGAAGCTCTTACTATCTGAAGCATCACTATTCCCTTGCATAATGCACACTAGTTGGTAGTCTGAAGGTAGGGCAGCCATCTTCAATATATGTAGTCATTTACTGACAGCTTTGCAATCATGCCTTCTTAATCACTAGTACTTGTGCATGCGTTAGCTCCTGACAATAAAATGTTATTAAAGAAAATAATAATCATGTGCGGATCACAGGCAGGTCATCATATTCAAATGCAGGTCAAAGCAAGTGTGCTGAACTCTCGCAGTGTTTAAATCTAAATCAAATGGTTTACGAGAGGGAAAACAACCATGGTGTAAATTGTGCATGGTGCATGCAGCAGTTTTTTTTGTTTTTTTTCGGGAGATGTGAGATCATAAATGCACATCATCATCTAGTGCTGCTGCTATCATGAACGGCAGCTACGTTAATTTTTTCCCACATGTTCTTTTTTCTACCCATCCCGAGGCACCTGGAGATTGTTCCACCTCCAGTAGACAGAGGCCAACTCTGCGAGGATCCTGAGGCATCCAGAGAAGCACCAGCACCAGCTGGATTCTGCTTCATGATGATTTGGAGCTACACATGCTGCTCCTTAGCTGCCAGTGATACAGACACTTTTGCCCTCTGGACCTGTCTGACTCATCCTGGTGCTCCACTCTTGGATGCCGATCTCATCACATGGAGGCCTGTGTGGTCTGTTTGGGTTGCGTGTCTGGGAACAGTCCCACTTTGGAGTTTCCTACAGTCTACCTGAGCCTCCGATAACAAACTGGACTTCATATTAACTATAAAGACAACTTCTGTTAATTTGAACTTCCAGCTGCTTTACACACAATATGACTGCAAAAACAATTCCTGCTATCTGTTGTTACCCAAATGATGATGGGTTCCCTGGTGAGTGAGTTTCCTCTCAAGGTTTCTTCCTACTGCTATTCCAGGGATTTTTTCCTTGTCGCAATAGCCCTCGGCTTGCTCATCAGGGGCTTTCTGAGCATTATGATTTATACACATTTTTTTTTAGATTTTATAAACATTTCCATGATCTTCTTTGAATTTTGTGAAGCTTCTTTATGACAATGACCACTTTTAAAAGCACTATGCGATGGGTTCGATTCCCGGGTGATGCTGTAACCTCTTGCAGCCGAAGGTCTACAGAGATTGGCTGAGCTCTCTCAGAGAGGAGGAATGAAAGGTACTTAGAGCACAAGGGCGTCCGTGAGCTCACGCAAGCGGAAGGAGCGGGTAGTGCTGTCTTCCGAAGGGGGTTACGCCGTCCCCAACGGTGCGTGATCGAGCAGTTCGAAAAGATGCAGTCGGCTGGCTTCACGTGGTTCGGAGAAACCACGTGATTGTCTTTGGCCCTCCCGACGGAGTGACAATAATAGCTTAATGTAATAGCGCCCTAGTAACTGGAAGGAATTGGATACAACTAAATTAGGGGGCAAAAAAATTGCACCATGCAAATAAAATTATTAAATTAAATAAATGAGAGGTGTGAAAAGTTCTAAAACTGCAGCAATGTGATGTGTTATGGAGATTTAGACTAGTGAACCAGAATAAAAAACACTTTATGCAATACACACAATGCTTTTAACTATTATTTATATAACTGCTAAGGACACACCAATAGATCAGCCTTAGACATTTCAGATTTTGCAACAATCATGCAGATGCTCCCAAGTGGCACAAGAGAAAAGCGTTCACCCCTACAGTATCATTCAGTTATGTGGTACCGTGCAAAAGTCTTGAGCCACTTATATTTTCCTTTCAAATAGCCAGACATACTTCGATTTTTTTTTATGTGGTCTTAAAAAATAGTTCTTTAGGCTTTCTGAAGGACTTCTTATCATTTTTAGCAAGATTTTGGCTCTTATTTTCAGTCCAGTCCCTGTACCTGACCAGTTTCAGAGGAATGTTTTTTTTTTTTTTTCTTTTCTTTTATTCTCTTTGGTTGTTAAGCTACACAGTGACCTATGAATCATTCATGCATAAAAAAAGATACCTAACTTAAGGCATGAACCAGTGAGAAACAGATGCAGAGTACCGGTGATGCTGAATGCTGAGTGGTTGGAATAGACGAGAGAGGAAATGATGTTCTCAAATGATCAGAACCACAACTGAAATTGTGATAAAGTTAATTAAGTGAAATAAACTAAAAAAAACTTTAAAAAAATAAAAATAAAAATAACTTGTTTAACGCATTAAAAAATACATCCTAGCAGACTTTCTAAAACTGTAGTTTGTTAACATGATCTGTAAAGTGGTTAATGTCAGTTTTAATGACTTCAACCTATACTACCATTCAAAAGTTTGGACACACCTTTTGATTTCATGGTATATCCTGATTTTTTATTTACTTCTACATTTTTAAACAATGCTGAAAGCTTCCAAATAATCTCTAATGCTCTTGTAAAGCCTTATACCGGCTCTAATCTGAGGTGCTGTTTGTTAATTGGTGATTTCTGAGGCTGGTAACTCTAAACGAACATCTTCTCTGCAGCAGAGGTAGGTTTTAGTCTCGCTTTCCTGTGATGGTCTTCATGAGAGACAGTTTCATCATGATGCTTGATGGGTTTTACAAATGCACTTGACACAAGACTGTACTTGCAAGAACTGCTCCAGAACAGCTGACGGTTATGTCTTAGAATAATAACTGACTGTTGTTTTTTGTTGTTGTTACATAATTACCTAATGAAATATGTTATTGCATAACAATTTTAAAAAATCAAGTATTATCCTAAAATGTACAGTACAAAAAAATCCAAACTTGTGTCCAAGCTTTTGACTGGTACTGTAAGTGTACTGTATATAAATGTTCGTCTTTGACTGTGTGTATACATATATATTTTTGCCTGCAAGGCCCTGGGTACAGACTGTTTTTCTTTCACTACTACTGCTATCTTTTTTTGCCCTAGATTGGACCAGATTGAGTTGCTTTCGGTCCTTTGTTAAGGTGTTAATGTTATGACTCAATGGTGCATGTATATACTTTTAAATGAAACTGTCAGATAAATATAGAGCAAATAAGTAATTACTATGATTTTAGCTATTATTGTACGGATTTGTTGCACCACTCTTAGTTCTTAACATCTGCGTGCCTCGATTACATTCTGCCTCACACCTGTGAGTCATGTTGGCTTAGAGAGTCTGCCAAACGACTCCATGTAAATGTTCCACTCTGTTTCTTTCTTTTACCTCAGTGTCCTTCATGGTGTGACTACCATTTGAGCCCTGAACATTAGAACAGTGCAGCTGCAATCAGGTCCTATTTAACCAGCCTGTGACCATCCAGCCATGGAGAATAAAGACTTTCCTGTGACAAATTAATTTTCTGCTCAGGGCACGCATGATCCGACAAGATAAAACAGTGCTCATAAAAACCTAACGTTGAGTCGGTTTGAATAAGGCCCTCCATCGGAGTTAGAAATGTGAGCCTTGCACTGGTTATGAAGCTTCTGAACCAAAAGAAGTACATCTGCCAAAGTTCTCACCATGAATTTCTTTTTCGCTTTCTCCAGGCATGTTGTTGCCTCTCTCTCTTTCTTTCATCACATCAAACGGCATTTCTGCTTCGCACAGTATTAAACTGATAAAAGGTAGATCAAAATGATATCAACAGTAAAACCTACGGCGGTGCAGAAAACGCTTACTTCAGCAAGAAGGATAAAGTTTATCACAGTGAGGATGATGCTCTCAGCATTTCAACTCTCAGCACCAGTTTAAAATCCCTCGTAAACAAAGCAAAATCAGAACGCATACAGGTTTGAACTGTCCAGGCATACTGTATACTCATGTATTACATTCACTGATGTAGTGTTTAAACCTTTCTTATGAATTGTTTGCATTGAAATATTCATTAGGAGATAAAATGCTTTAAATTTTAATTTATACATTAAAATAATTAGCACCCATGATGCGTTTGAAAATGGAAATGCATGTAGAATGTGAAATTTCGAAAAACTTAATAGAAATACTATTGAATATTCAGTTCTTAAGACTCAATACTGTTTTACTGTTTCCCAATTCAAATGTAGGCCGATATTGATTTTCATGAACAAAATAAACATGATACAATATAAATTATGATGTACTAAATAGTAATAGAAATAGAAATTATAATAAATAGAACTAACCAAAACTAACCAACAGAAACCAATGAAAACTCAAAATAAGATGCAGAAATGTATAGCAACATTGAAGCTAGAAAAAGAGTCTTTTAAAATACATAATCTAAAATACAGGTACACCGCACTTATACATATATATACACACACACAAAAAAACATTTGCCAAATGATGCGAATCACAAATATCATTTCCATACCGGATCGGTCGTGGCCCGGGTTAACAACGACCGCTACTGGTGCTGTTGACCTACAGGGTGCCTGTGGAAATTGGGCTACTGTTGGTCGAAAAATGAGAGGGGGAGAGCATGTTCGAAAGCAGAGAGAGAAAAGAAAAGGCAAGAGTTTAGGAGTCACAGCAGGGACTTTGAATGTTGGGACTATGACAGAGAAGACAAGAGAGTTGGTTGATATGATGCAGAGAAGGAAGGTGGATATGCTGTGCAGCCAGGAGACCAGGTGGAAAGGTAGCAAGGCTAGAAGCTTAGGATCAGGGTTCAAATTGTTCTACCATGGTGTGGATAGGTAAAGAAATGGAGTAGGAGTTATTCTAAAAGAGGAGTTTGTAAGGAATGTTCTAGAGGTGAGTATCAGGTTGATGAGTATGAAGCTGGATAATAAAGGGGTGATGTTAAATGTGGTTAGGGGCTATGCCCCACAGGTAGTTAGAAGAGAAGGAGACATTCTGGAGTGAGTTAGATGAAGTGATGCAGAGCTTTCTCAGAGGAGAGAGAGCAGTGATTGGTGCAGATGTCAATGGACATGTTGGGGAAGGGAACAGAGGTGATGAAAATGTGAAGGGCAGGTTTGGTCTTCAGGACAGGAATGTAGACGGACAGATGATGGTGGAGGATGGAAATGGCAGTAGTAGATATTTTTTTTCCAGAAGAGGCAGGAACATAGGGTAAAATATAAGAGTGGAGGCAGAAGCACTCAGGTCGACTACATCTTGTGTCGACGTTGTAATCTGAAAGAGATCAGTGACTGCAAAGTGTTGGTAGGGGAAAGTGTAGCCAGAAAACACAGAATGGTGGTGTGTAAAATAACCCTGGTGGTGAGGAAGGTGAAGAGGACAAAGGCAGAGCAGAGGACAAAGTGGTGGAAGCTGAGAAAGGAAGAATGTTGTGAAGTCTTTAGGGAGGAGTTGAGACAGGCTATGGGTGGTCAGGAGGTGCTTTCAGTTGACTGGACAACTACAGCCAATGTGATCAGGGAGACAGGTAGGAGGGTACTTGGTGTATCATCAGGTAAGGCAAAAGTGGACAAGGAGACTTGGTGGTGGAACGAGGAAGTCCAGGAGTGTATACAGGGAATAAGGCTAGCTAAGATGAAGTGGGACACTGAGAGGACTAAAGAGAGTAGTCAGGAGTACAGGGAGATGCAGCGTTAGCTGAAGGTAAAGGTGGCAAAGACCAAACAAAGAGCATATGAGGACTTGTATGCTAGATTGGATAGTAAGGAGGGTGGGTCTGTACAGGTTGGCAAGGCAGAGAGATAGAGATGGGAAGGATGTGCAGCAGGTTAGAGTGATTAAAGATAGACAAGGAAATGTACTGACAGATGCCAGGAGCGTAATGGGAAGATGGAAGGAGTACTTTGAGGAATTGATGAATGAGGAAAACAAAAACGAACAAAGAGTAGAAGACGTGACTGTTGTGGAACAGGAAGTAGCAAATATTAGTAGAAGTGAGGTGAGAAGAACGTTGAAGAGGATGAAGAGTGGAAAGGCTGTTGGTCCTGATGACATACCTGTGGAGGTATGGAAGTGCTTAGGAGAGGTGGCAGTAGAGTTTCTAACTAGTTTGTTTAACATGATCTTGGAGAGTGAGAGGGTTCCAGAAAAATGAAGGAGAAGTGTATTTATGCCGATCTTTAAGAACAAGGGAGATGTGCAGAGCTGTGGCAATTACAGAGGCATAATGAGCCATACAATGAAGTTGTGGGAAAGAGTAGTGGAAGCTAGGTAAAGGGGAGAGGTGAGCATTTGTGAGCAGCAATATGGTTTCATGCCTAAAAAGAGTATATCAGATGCAGTATTTGCTTTTAGGATGCTGGTAGAGAAGTACAGAGAAGGTAATAAAGAGTTGCATTGTGTCTTTGTAGATTTAGGGAAGGCATACAACAGGGTGCCGATAGATGAGCTGTGGTGTTGTATGAGGAAGTCTGGAGTGGCAGAGAAGTATGTTAGAGTGGTGCAGGACATGTATGAGAGCTGTAAGACAGTGGTGAGATGTGCTCTAAGTTTGACAGAAGAGTTCAAGGTGGAGATGGGTCTGCATCAAGGATCGGCTCTAAGCCCCTTTTTGTTTGCTCTGGTGATGGACAGGATGACAGATGAGGTTAGACAGGAGTCACCATGGACTATAATGTTTGCAGATGACATTGTGCTTTGTAGTGAGAGCAGGGAACAGGTATAAGAAAATTTGGAAGAGGTGGAGGTATGCTCTGGAAAGCAGAGGAATAAAGGTTAGCCGCAGTAAGACGAAATACATGTGTGTGAATGAGAGGAACCCAAGAGGATCGGTGAGGATACAGGGAGCAGAGGTAAAGAAGGTGCAGAACTTTAAGTACTTAGGGTCAATGGTCCAGAGCAACGTTGAACGTCAAAGGAGGCGAAGAGGCGGGTACAGGCAGGTTGGAATGGGTGGAGAAAAGTGTCAGGTGTGTTGTGCGATATAAGAGTATTAGCGAAAATGAAAGGAAAGGTGTACAGGACAGTGGTGAGACCAGTGATGCTCAACATCTTAGAGACAGTAGCACTGAAGAAAAGACAGGAGGCAGAGTTACAGGTAGCAGAGCTGAAGATGTTGAGGTTCTCTTTGTGAGTAACAAGGATGGATAGGATCAAAAATGAGTTAATCAGAGGGACAACCCACGTTAGATATTTTGGAGATAAAGTCAGAGAGGCCAGATTGAGGTGGTTTGGACATGTTCAGAGGAGAGATGGTGAATATATCAAGTACTGTACAACGAAGAATTGTGTATAATTACTTAGCCTAAAACAATATTGTTTCCAATGCTGAAGCAAACATGAATTTTATTGCGTTTATGTGCTTCATATTATTTTCACAATGATAAAATGAGATGCCCAAATTCGTGCTTTAAAAGTTTCTTATATATATATATATATATATATATATATATATATATATATATATATATATATATATATATATATATATATGTGTGTGTGTGTTTATCTCTTTTATTAACCCCAGGAAAGATTTTATTGTTTCTTTGTTTCGTAAGTTTAATACTTTTAAATAACATTTTCAATATAATTCATATAATTTGTCACTATTTAATAAAAAAAAAAATCATTGTTATAATGGTTATGTTGCAAACCAAGGTCAGTGAAGTTACCATATATGGTGTCTTGTCTACCTATGATAACTACTTTTCCAAAAGTCTATACGATTAATAGTCAATGATTTGCCCCATGTATCTTACAGCACAGTAAAATTATTATTTTTTTATTTCTTTACATATCACAGTTAGAAAGTTGGGGTCAACCAGGATACAGCTCCCCTAGAGCAGACAGGGATAGAGGCCTTGCCCAAGAGCAAAACAGTGGTGGGGCTTGACGCCTCACCTTCTGATAAGTAAACCAGAGCCTAAACCTTTTGAGCCACCACTGCCCCTTGATTTGTGTATATTCATTTATTCATTTATCTTTTATACTACTTTTCCTATACAGGATTGCAAGACTATCCCAGGAAACTTTGGGTACAAATATATACCTTGGACAGTGTGCCCTTCATCTCAGGGCAGACATGCACACACCACTCAATAATTCACACACTGTGGGCAATTTGGAAACACAAATTAGCTGAATCTGCATGCCTTGCAGACTGTTGGAGGGAACCCGCGCATGAGGAGGAAACCCACCAAGGACGGGGAGAACATGCAAACTCGGACCCTGGAGTTGTGAGTCCATAGTGCTAACCACTAAGCCACTGTGCCGTCTTAATATAAATAAAATTTCATACTGAAAAAAAAAAAAGACATTTAAAATGATGCTTTCATATGTCAGGGAAATGATTGCCTTTTAGTGCAGGTACGCTCTACATACATATTATGGTCACTTGACCTACTACTAATCAAGAGCAATTAGCAAAGCCATGCACATCAAAGGTCAAATTACAGTAGGTACAACCACAATTGGGTTGCATTAAAATTAGGTGTATCTACGTAGTACATTAGATTTGCAGTAGAAAAACCTCATGAGGCCCCTTGCACAGAGAGAGATCACGTATTCTATGTAAAAGATCATCTTTATTTACACAAACATAGCGCACATACAGTATGTACGAACATCAAATCCGACAGAAAAACAAGAACTGTTATACTTTACATACACAGATATTCGCAAAGACACTCAAGACTTTATGATAAATATTTTCTTTATTATTTTTTTTAAACACACGATTAATATTATGATACTGTCAAACCCACTTGTTTTTTTGGAACGGTACCGATGCGAAGAACACCATTCCTCCAAAAGATATTCCCTTAGCTGGTATTTAAATGAAAACAGTGGTGGAGAGCACTGTCTAACACGTCACTCCAAAATCTCCCATAGGTGTACTACTGGGCTGAGATCCGGCGAGTCTAAAGGCAGCATTTGCTTTGATTTCTCCCACATTTGGATATGACATGCTTCGGGTACGAAAATAAAACTAAGCATTGCGAGTTGTTTAGGTCCTACTGGCTGGTAGGCAGCAGTAAACAAGCCAGCCTTACCTTTGAGACTTTCTCTTTCCCATCTTCGCTTGAAGCAAAAAAGGCCACTGTAGAGAAGGGTAGAGTAGAGAGAGAGAAAGAGAGAGAGAGAGAGAGAAAGGAAAAGAGAGAGGAGTCAGTGCAGTCTTTTTAATACACACCAACAGTGAGCTTTCTGTCATCAATCCATTTAAAATGCTAATGGAAAAAACTAAAATATCCTCCGGCCTTGCCTCTGGGCAGCTTTACATCTGTCTTGGCTAAAAAAAAAAATACTAGTGTAGATCTGAGCAACACAAATTAAATGAAAAAAAAAATCTAACAGTCAGCCAGTCATGTAGTCAGACCAAACTCTTCTAACTCTTCTTTGATTTACGTCCACAACTTGGAACTTATTTTACCACACTCGCCGCAAGTTCATAATTAGAGACAGGGCAGCTCTCTTCCAATTACACTACTATTGATTTAGTAAGGATTGAGCTCAGAGAATCAATATGGAGCACCGAAACAGCGGTTTTATAAGCAAAAAGGTCTACAGTGTGAAATACTGGTGACATCTAGTCTTAAAGAAAAGCTCACAATCGGAGAATTAAATATAACTTAACAGGATCTGCATCCCACATGAACGACACAAAGAAAATACAGAAAAAAGAATAACAAAACTCCTCCTGTACTCTATAGCAATCAGGTCATATATAGGCCATATATAGGTCAGTTATTTAAAACTCGACAAACAAGTTTATTATCAGTGATATTTAAAAGCATAATCAATCTCTCCGTGTTTCTATAGCAAAATCTCCCTTTGCCTTAATTGGACATATTAGTGAGCATCAGATAAATCCTCCTTAGAGATAACAATACCATTATTCTGTTTACAAGGCCCATATATTTAAATGATAATAGATGTTATGCATACAGAATAAATACAACCCTGCCAGACAAATGTCATTCAACGGTAAATAAACTTAGGGGTAAATTGGTTAATGCCAGAGTTTTTATGCTTAACATAAACAACTTTACTTTGCCCCTGCCTTTAATAAAGAGATTTATACAAGAGTTAGTTCCGATAGAGTAATCTGATTGGGCGAGTGGCATTCCGCAAGTGGTGATACAGAGAATAACAGCGCAACAGCAGTGGTTAAGGTATTGGACTTCAGATCAGAAGGTCCGAGGTCCAAACCCAAGCACCACCGAATTAGCTACTGTTGGGCCCTTGAGCAATTCCCTTAACCCTCAACCGCTCAGATGTATAATGAGATAAAATGCAAGTTGCTCTGGATAAGGGTGTCTGCCAAATCCTGTAAATGTAACTGCAACATGAGTGAAAGTAGGTCTGTACAGTACAGTCTACAATACTGCGAAGAGGAGAGAGGAGCCACCTTAACGTTCAAAAGCACTTCCAGCAAGAAATGAACATCTGATAGCATTAAACTGCACATGGTCTCCTTAGTTCTTGCTTCTGAGTCGGTCCGAGTAGCCTAACATGAGCTATTAAACACAAGGCTGCATCCCAAATCCCTCTCTAACCCCTGATCAAGGTGCTACTTGGTGTGTGGAACAATGGATTGTACACTCTAGCAGACTTTTTATTCTATCTGGGTTCCAAACAAGCAATGCTGAAGATAGCCAAAGTGGAATAATTGGAATTGTAAAATACTGTAAATCTCAGGTTTCTCAGAACTGTCTCCATGGTTACACCTTTTGGCTACATTAGCACCGGTAAGAATTTACTTTCACCTCTGCTAATTATACTAACTTTGTAACAGTGCATGGCTCTATACATGTAGATATACATGTACAATGTACACTGTACATATACATGACAATATGTGCTTATACAAACAATGATTGTGCAGCGATGAAAGATACTGTATATTAAGTATACAACATGCCCGGACAAGATATACATTTTTACACGTATGCGTCTATCAAAGTACGGAATGTGCGTGAGATATAAAGCAGTACAATGACAGCATTATAAGCTATTATAGAAGACTTATAATGCGAAGATGCATAATGGTGCAGTAAGTGAAGAGACAACTCAGGAGTGTAGTGGAAATCAAATCATGATTAGCTGTTCAGGATGGAAACAGCCATCGGGAAGAGACTATTTCTCAGTCTTTTTTTGTGCAGGCATGAGGCATTTGTAGCGCCTGCCTAAAGGGAGGAGGGTAAACAGTTCAAGAATGGGATGAGACGCATATTTGATAATGCTTTTCATCCACACTAGGCAGCGTTTGTCCTCCATGGCGGGTAGCTGAGTGTTGAGGATTCGTTGAGCGGTTTCAATCATTCGCTGAAGGGCTTTGCTGTCTGTTGCGGTGCAGCTGCTGGACCACACTGAGATGCAGTTAGTGAAGATGCTCTTCATTGCACAACGGAAAAAATTCACAAGTATCCTGAAGCTCAGTTCGGTCTTTTTTTTTTTTTTTAGTTAAAAATAAAGATAAAAGAAGTAAGCTGTTGCACGTTTTCAACCAGAAAGACGGAGATGCCTATACAATGCATTATATTCTGAAAACCTAATATAATGAGTCCTAAGTACGCAAAGATATAATAAGTGTCTGGCCTTCAAACGGGATGAACAATCAGGTTAAAAATGGTGTACCTTAAAAAGCATGATGGACAGAAAGGTCAATATTAAATAGCCTGACCTTAAAACTTGGATAGACAAAAAAAAAAAAAAAAATTAAAATCCAGGGCTTCGTTAGAAAGGAAGTGAGCTCCATCTTAAAATAGATGTACCCAAAAGGTCATGTGTAAATGTAAATAAATTATGGGAGCTCATTAAATCTTAACGGTGACTCGGAATGAAGGTCTAATTAGTCAAATGGGTAATAAAAATATCCAGAAAGAGCACAGTTCCTTTTCTTTTGAAGGAACTGTGTGATATTTAAAGCAGCCTATTAAATATCTGTAACCTCTTAATACATAATTCACCTGAGGCTGGACATAAATTGACATTTGCTCAAAATTAAAAATGTATAAATATTTTTAGCATTTAAATATTGTAGAATGTGGTAAGGAGTCATGACGTTGGCTTTCTGTCCGGAAGCTCAAATACCAGTACTTCCAAACCAGCACTGCTTGGCCCTTACGAAAGGCCCCTAATCCTCAGCTGCTCAGTTGTATAAAAATTGGGGTCACTGAGTCCTTACACATTAATTACAGCTCTCAGGCCAATCAAGGGCTTCTGCGAGGTCACGCAAGCAGGGGAGCTGATAGCGCTGTCCTCCGAGTGTGTTACGCCGCCCCCAACAGTGCGTGAGCAACTAGTTCAAAAACATGCAGTCGGTGACATCCTGCCAGTCACTAGGGAGCTCCCACATTAGGTGTTTCCTCGGAACCATGTGATAGTCAGGAGGGCCGCATACTATCATGTGGTTCCAATGAAAAAGACTTATTGTGGGAGCCCCCTAGTGACTGGGAGTTAGGAAAGTGGATAATACTAAATTGGAGATAAAATCGGGGGAAAAAAATCCTAAAAAGACGTAATTATTTTTTTTTTTAGTTGGAAACACCAGTTAGTCTAATCTGCATGCCTTTGGTCTGTAGGGAGGAACCCAGAGTACCCGGAGAAAATCTTTTAAGCACAGGGAGAACATGTAAACTCCATGCTCAAAGGGTTAGGACCTGAAGACAGGATTTAAACTCTCTAGCCTTAATATCCGAGACCACAGGGCGCCACATTACGCCACTGCGTCACCCTATTTTAAAACTGATTGTTAGAATTATGATCAATAAAACGCATACATAATCTCAGCATGCCTTAACTATATATTCTACAACAGAACCTAGCACCTGAATCATGCTGGGAAATTTGAAATATCTGCACTTAATTTGATTCTGCAGTATATACAGCCTTCATCAGCTACTTGTCTCATGTCAGGGTGCAAAATACATCTTTGTCAAGGGAATAAAATCCCTTACACTTAATGCAGCACACAGTGAAGTGAAGATACAGCTATTAAAATTCAACAAAGCCTTTGTCTTCTAGAGCTAATTATTTTCCACAGGGGATTAAAGTTGTTTTTCTTACCAATTTTTTAAAGAGTTGTAAAAGCATTTTTTTAACAGGATGTGTGAAAACCATTAAGCTGAACGATCTGATGTGGCTGCTCTGCATTCACACCAGAGCATCAAACTGACCCCTCATGTCAAGGCCAACAGCCGAACAGATCCTTTTTATATTATTATTATTATTATTACTATTTTTGAGGCTGCAGAAAAATTTAACAAATAATAATAATAATAATAACAATAATCAATATGATTAGAAACAACATGAAAAATCTCTAAGGCCACTAATATTAAAACCCTGATGGCTTAAAATATTCAGTATAATAAAATGACTCGCTTTAAGTAGTCGAGTTGTCTGCTTTGCATACAGTAAAAAGGCTCAGCTGCAGAGTTTCCATTTTCGTACATCATGTTGTGTCTGAAAGTGGAGAACAGATGGGCGCTGTGGGAATTGAACTAATGGTCACTGACTGTGCTCGTGTCACTCCGAGATGTGATGGAAAAGTGCCATTCCCCATGACAAATCCTCAAAATCACTAGTATTGCTTCTGTATTACACCTAATTGCACGAGCAGTCATCACTGCACATTTGCACATTTTTTTTTCTACAACCATTAGCCTCTCATTCAGCATAAAGCAAGAATTGATAGGCTCGGTGAAACAGATAAATCATTCCGTTCATCTGTCCTATTACATTTCCTCTACGTTAAAAAAAAAAAAAACAGCATTGATAAAAAGCCCTTCTGAATGAATGGGTCTAAATCAAATGGATGATAAACTGTCAAGATTCTGAAGACAGACCGAGCTCTTACAAGCTCGCAAAGTGTGTCAGAACAGATTAAAAATGCAGCGTTTGGCTTGATGTCCTTCAGGAACACATCCAAGTCCGTCCAACATCTGTCGCAAACTTTAAATCTTTTCATGGCCCTCCCTAGAGCAGGGGAAAGGAGGAGGAGGTATTCGCCATCGCTTGCTGTCAGCACGAGGCCACGAGCGTGTGCATGGCGAATCTCTCTTTACACCCTGCAGCTTTAAGTGATGTGTGTGTTTTTTCCCCCCCACAGGAAGCACAACTTCAAGAAAGAATTCTCCATAGTATCTCTATAGTTCCTACTAGACAGCGACATGCTTAAAAAACAACATGAGTTACAGACATTTCTTTTATATCTCCTTAGTCAAAGAAGCAATATTAAATCAGCCTCGTTCAGAGATTCAGCAGAAATTAAGTGTAAAGTCACACGATGTGCTCACATTTCCAGGATAAGAAATCTCATGCTCACCTGCAGCTAATTTAAAGTCGACTCTCAAAAACAAGGTACACACACCTTCTAAAAATGTTGTATTAATCCTTATAGCTCCATGCGAAAACAAAAATATCACATACAGGTCTAAAATAGAGCGGATCATTATGGATCGGTTGAGAAGACAGTGAAACAGTGAAAGTTTATGCTCTGTAAAGCTTCATAACGGCTCTAATCCGAGGTGCTGGTTGTTAATTGGTGATTTCTGAGGCTGGTGACTCTAAATGAACGTCTCCTCTGCTGCAGGGGTCAGTTTAGGTCTTGTTTTCATGAGAGACAGTTTCATCATGAGTGGTAGTCTGTATAGAGTATACTGTAAGTACAAGTACAGCCGGAAACCAGTTTGGTTTGGTTGGGCTAAGTTCGGTCCAGTTCGTCTGTATGCCGAAAATGCTTTCTATGCTGATGCGAATTCCTCGCAAAATGTCAATCCTTAAGCCGAAAATCCGTAAGGGAGGACATTTATATGCCAAGGGTCCACTGTAATCTAAAGTAAAATATGTGAATAATCTGCTTAATTAATAATTAACATTTACTATAACCATCATGTTGTGGTTTGAGCATAAGGCTTTATCTATTTTGTTCTAAAATCAACTTTAATCACTGGTAGATACTTTATTCACTTGTGGCTTTTTTTTCTTTTGTGTAACGTTCAAAATCTGTCTTCAAGCTCGCAAATAAAATTGATTTAACATGTTTCTGTCTGCAAGCATTGTCCTAGAGAATTTAGACAATGTCGCCAATCAATATCCACCAGATGTTTGTATGAAGAGATGGTGGACAAAGAAACATTCAGCCTTTAATTTTTAGGTTCTGCTTGATCAGAGTAATAAGGAGTAAAAATGTAAAGCTGTTACTGTATGACACGGACCCCAAACTAGATTGTTATACTGCTTACTGGTCTCACTGTGTGCGAATGTTCTTTTACACTGGCCAGACAGTATACATGACAGCTGATATCAAAATTTTATTCTCAGTGCTCCAGACCAACTGAAATATTTTGGGTTTTTATTTTTTATTTAACTCATGTAGCCATACTTGATTTAATTCATTGGTCTGATGTAGAAGAGGTATGGTTTGATAAGAAGAAAGTGAGAGTACAAAAAATGTTCACAAGCGTATGACAGTTATTGAACACCACCCTGCTGTGGTATTACGCGCATCCCTTTTACTCTCGTGCCGGGCAGGCAGACGCAGCCGAGGAGAGGGTCTATCACAGGATTAAAGATCGTTGCGCTTTTTTGGGTGGGACAGTCTGACACCCTGGCACGTTGGTGAGGAGGGCATTTCAGACACCATCTCAAGCCCTGATTCTATTAGCTCGTTATAAAGCTACCGGCTCAGTTCGGTCAGACATAAAGTGTGCTCCCCTTTATATCCCCTTCTTTGTTCTCCCAGTGTCCACTCTGACGTACCCAGTACGCATTATGGAAGTACATGAAATTTATTAATACTACAACTTCCATTGCATGTCATAATTTTACTGTACCTCTTATCCCACAATGTGCTGTTTGTCTGTGCTGTATACAATATATACACATATATACAGTCCACATTTATACCTTACCATGTTCAAGAATACACAGAGGTAACTGTTCACCTCCTGTTTCAGATATTGAGTAAGGGCAAGTTGACAGGAAATGTATTCCCTTTGACCAGATCACAACAGTGGTTTTGGGTGAGCTGCTGGCATACAGACTGTAATACAAACGATTATGTCCATAGTTCATAGCAAAAGTATTGCTCCATTAACATAGTGCATGTTGAAATGCATTTTTTTGTTCATTGTTCTTGTTGGTTTTTTGGCTGCTCCCGAAAAGGGGTCTCATCCAGTGCGCACACAAGCTTGGCACAGGTTTTACACCGGACACCCTTCCTGACACAGCCCTCACATTTTATCCAGGCTTGGGACCGACACTGCATCCAGTGGCTAGAGTTTGGGTTGGGACATGAACTCGGGTCTTGCGCATGGCAGATGGCAGGCAAGACACCTACCACTAAGACACCAGTGCCCACAAAGTTTCTTTTGTTCATTCATTTTATTAATTGTAGTAAACAGCCTTTGTTTGTTTGGATAAGATTGTATTTCGATCTGCGAAAAAAGGTTTTCTTGATGGGTAATACCCCTAAGCTTTCCAAAAAAGTCAGTCAAACACTTCTCTGCAGTAACGATTAGAGGAAATTTTGCC
This sequence comes from Clarias gariepinus, assembly GCF_024256425.1. Lineage (NCBI taxonomy): Eukaryota > Metazoa > Chordata > Actinopteri > Siluriformes > Clariidae > Clarias > Clarias gariepinus. The sequence goes on from NC_071110.1 coordinate 7,341,899, forward strand.
ACCAGATAATCATCGCTCATGTAAAAAAGGTTCTTGGCTTTAGAGGCCAAGTACTTTATCTGTCCAGGCACATTTCCATCATCAGAACAGTGGCTTTCATGTCTATGTACTTACAAGTGAACTTTGATACACCAACACCTAATTAGCATTGCTGTGTGGGAAGAAACCACTCACCGAGTGAGTGCAGGGACTAGTTATGCAAATCCATTAGTGCAAAAAAACAGTATGCCTTTGGTGCACCACCACACAATATGATGGAATAAATTCACTCACTGATCCAGATCATCATAAAGAAGCTTTTGGATAAAATAATAATAATAAATTGTGTATTGATTACAGGTTTAAACAGCTGATCAATTAGGCTGTTAACAGATGTCTATATGTATATTTTTTCAAACCTGCAACAACATTGAATCCCAATACATATACAGTACTTAGATACGGAATTGGTCCGTCTCTTGCAGGTATAAAAGCTTCCACAATTTTTGAAAGGCTGTCCACAAGATTTTGGAGTGTTTCTGTGGGAATTCGTGCCCCTTCATTCAGTAGGGCATTTATTTGGTCTGGCACTAATGTTGGATGAGAAGACCTGGCTCACAATCTCCATCCCAGTTCATCCCAGTTCATCCCAAAAGTGCTGAGGTCACAGCGCCCTGTGCGGGCCAGTCAAGTTCTTCCACACCGAACTCAAGCAATGTCTTTATAGTTCCTACTTTGTGCCTTGGGGCACTGTTGTCACAAAATTGGAAGCATAGCATTGTCCAAGATCTCTTGGTATGCTGAAGTATTAAGATTGCCCTTCACAGGGGATATAGGGCCTGATCACAACACCTGGATTCAATTTTTAACATTATCGGCTCAAATACTTTTATTCATATAGGGTAGAATTGGCTCCTGAAAAGAAGCACGTAATATACCAGAGTTTGGACCAGAGTCTTAATGATGTCATTGCTTTTCATGGAAAGTTATCCAAGAGAGTAATGTTCTCTCCGTAAGAGGAAGGGCATACTCCTTTCCCAATCATTTATAGCGAAACAAGCCAATCAAGGGAGTCCGTGAGCTCATGCATGTGAAGTAGGTTGGCTCAAAGAGATGAGGCTGGCTGGCTTCAGGTAACTCAGAGGAAGTACATGTATCCGGACTTCACTAATTTGAAAACGCCACCTGAGACTCAGTTTCTGAGTTTATGCCAAGCATACAATGCTATCATTCCTGTTTTGTCTTGTCATATTTTTTTACCTTAAGTCTTGCCGCTAGGAAGTAAAATCCGTTGGTGTTTGGCGTCTGGCTGGCATGAGCAGTTAAGCTGCATCTGTTCACTTTAACGGTCACAACATTAAATCCAGTTTGTGCCGAATATTATAATGCCTTTAAAGAACAAGAGTCTATGTGGTTTAAATATCTCCATCTGCAAGAAGGCTTATAAAAAGAACTCGACAAAAGTGCAAAAGTGAAGAGAGAGGGAGAGAGAGATCATTCCTGTGCTTCCTTTAACTCGCTTAGTAAATTTAATTACCAAATATCGGCACCGACTGCCAGATTATTATAAATATGCATGACCACTCTGTATAATCACAAAAAAATTGTTACTTAACAAGATTTTAACACCAATTCTGGACTGTGTTAGATTAAAATTTCACAATGTTTGAATTTTAATATTAGCCAAGACTCCAATATTAACCTACACAGCAGAAGAAGAAACCACTTTTTGTTCAAGAAAGACATGCAATGTGTGCAGAATACATATTTCATGAGTTCAGTGATATTGGGTGGCACCCTTACATCTACATCAGACTGGATATGATGGACCTGAGCTCAAACAATGAGTGAGATGCACACAACTTCTAATTTCCCAGGAGCTCAAATCAGCAATCTGAATTACTGATAAATCTCGAACACTGTTTGTAATCCATATATATATTTCTTTCTTCCATGGTGGAATTTACACACGTAAAAAAGGGTCAGTAACTGTACGACATTCAGATGTGTACACTGGTTTCATGTGAGTTATTTAGGTTAAATTGTTTGTTTTGGTTTTCATTTCTCATGCAGCAAACATGACTTGATCCTATATTTCAAGACCCTGGAATAAAATCAAACTTGACACCCTCGCTCATGCTTGGGACTGAATCAAGGACCTTGGCATAGTAAAGCAGCCAACCTACTCACTGTTCCAGCATACCACACGATTTAATCAGCATAATATAATACTATAGCACCATATCCTAGCAAGACTTAATAACAATCACAGCATGTTAATATTACATGACTTGATCACACTCACCCTGCATCGTTCAGAATAGTAGAATGGTGACTTCACATTTTCATGAGAATTGTTTTTTTTTTACAAGCTATAAATAATATTTTTTCCTTGTCTGGTGTATCATTACTGTAAGGTTTTCTGATGTTGTGTGAACTTTTCCAAGCTTCTATACCCATAACACCCCCCACCAGCATTGCGCTTCCTGATTCATTATATGGTAATACTTCCTATAGCCCGTGTCCGGACGAATATACATACAAATAGCTTGTGTCTGCTGGAACCCTTTTGTCTAACTGGAAAAATGCTAATGTGTTTCCAATTGTCTGTCGTCTCTGGGTCTCTCTATGACTTACATGTTAATGACTTTTGTTCTTTTGTGCGTGATACAGGGCACCTGGCCAAAAGCTTAAATATGCTCTCTTTGCTGATAATAAACAGAGAACTTTAGACACATCATGTGTGCGTGTTCGTTTGTCCCTCTCCCTTGATTCAGTGCCAACTGAGCGTAGTCTCGACTGAACCGAGCCGAACCGAACGCCGCTTTGTGCCCATGTTGCACCTACGTTGCACATGCAAAGAAGTTGCGCTTACATTCGGGAGCCATTCAATACTTATATTTTATACAGTAGAAAGCCAAGGAAAGTGAGTTTACAATTTTTATACTGTATATATGCAAACATATGATGTTCATGTTGGAAATTAGTAATATTGGTAATATTTTTGTGTGGCTAAAACGGATTATCTGCATTTACATTATTTCCTATGGGAAAATGCGTTTTGCAATACGAATTTCTTAAGAATCTTAAGAACTCACCTCCAGAACAGCTTAAAATTGCATGCTGAGATACCACTGTACTAAGATTTAATATGTGTACTCTTACTCAATTTGTAATTCCTAACTCTGGCAGGGTGGCAGGTTTGCTCTCCTCAGCTAAGCACCCACTGAGAAACCTGAAAGAGAGCTCTGGTAATAGGAGGCTCTATACTTAAATAGGTGAAACTAGCTAGACCTTTAGGGCTACCAGCTGCACTAGTTAGGGATATCCTGGAAGCCAGGGTGCTGGACACAGTAGGAAACCTTAGAGTCTTATGCAAGCATAAGAGTTCAAAGATAGCTGAAGATGGAGCTAATGATATCAGAGTCAGTAAACTTTAAAGCCCTTGTTGTAAGTCGCCCTGGATAAGAGCGTCTGCCAAATGCCTAAATGTAAATGTAGAAAGAGTACCATTGTAAAGGGTGTAAATTCAAGAAGGCAATATACGATGACGTAATATGCTCTAACCCCATCCCAACTAGGCATGGCAACTTAACTTACCAGGTTATGGTTGCTGAACTGCTTGATGACCTGGTGGTTTTCCAGAAACAATGTGGGCTTTATGGATAATTGGAGTAGGTTTGAGGGCAAGACTGGCCTGTTAGGGTTAAACTGTGTCCATCAGTCTCAAGACGGTGCCGCTCTCATTTCTTTTAGCCCAGCTCGTAGTCTCAGAACAGGACTAGCTACTGTGCTTTACATTCATTGTACTCCCTTCTTTCTGTGTATCAATCAGCTATGGAACAGAGCTTTATCAGCTTTCTCTTCTTTCAATTTAAACTATGATTGGATCACTGTCTGACCCCACAGAACTTAATCAGGCAACTGAATGCTTAGAGTCATTGCTCCATTATACTATAGATAATGCAGCGCCACTTAAAGAAAAATAGAGAGAAAAAAACTAGCACCTTGGCATAACGATCTTACACACACACACACGCACTTTACAGCAGACCACTCGAAAAGCTACATAGCTGCATACTAAGATGGTAGTATATCAAACAGCATGGAATGAGCGCATGAGACCAAGTAGAAAAGCTATATCTTATGAGCCTTTTACAAATGACTATAATCCTAGATTCATATTTAATACTGCAGCAAAAGTAACAAGGCAGAAGACACAAATACCAAGTTGTGATGACCTCATTTTTTAAAATAATAAAACTGAAAACATTACACAATTTCAAATTGTAAATTTAAAGCTAAACATCTGAATACATAGTGCAAATATACTATAACAGATTAAAAAGTTTAAATAGATAATTTCAGTAATTTCTTTAGCAAAATCATCAACTTGTGTAATAAATCATGTACATACAGTACTCACACCCACAACACACACACACACACACACACACACCACAAACCCACACACGTCCACACACCAACACACATCCACTGACCAACACACAAATATATTCTGCCACTCCTTGCTTAAGCAGACAAAGTTCAGTACCGCGGACAGCACAGCAGCAAACTTACGGGTGGTGGAACTTCGAAACTCGGCATGGTTGGCAGAGTATAATCGCCCTCCCTCATAAAGATGATGGAACGCAATGCTGCCACCGTAGCCGATGCACCTCAACAGCCTCCCCGCTCTGCACAGAAGCCTGCACCAGATCCAGCTCAACCCTCAATTTCATTCCTCCCCCCAACCTTAACTTTGATTTCATAAAAGAGCAAATTTTTCCCCACTCCCTTTGTGTCCATGTGCCTGTGTTTTTCTCCTCCTCGCTTGATGTGCTTACAATACCTGCACATTAATTAAAAACAAATAAATAATCCAAAAACAATTGAACTTCTTTTAAAAATGCTCAAGTTGTCTCTTGGCTCCATGGCTGTAAATCCAAATCTTTTACACTTTCAGTTATAAAACCCCTGGTTAAAAAAAACCTGACCTTGACTGCCATCAGCTGAAAATTATCATAGAAAATTTTGTAGCACAGCAGTTATGCTCATACCTGCATAAAAATAACAATGCATCAGTTAGGATTTAGGCCTCATCATAAAACACAGACAGGATTTTGGTTATAAATGATCTATTACAGGACCCTGATCAGTGTTGTGTCTGCTTGCCAGTGTTACTTGACCTTAGTGCAGCTTTTGACTGTAACTGATCAAACAATTCTCCTTGATATATTAGAATGTTAAAGTAAAAGCTCTTTCCTGGCTTAGATCATATTAATTAATTTGTAGATATAAATGGTGACTTTTCCCTGCAAACAAAAGTAACATTTAGTGTTCCATTCAAGGTTCTGTTTTAGGCCCATTGCTATTTTCTCTATATACAGTGCATTTGAAAAGTATTTTCCCCTGATCATCCTTGAGATGATTCTGCAGCTTAATTGGAGTCCACCTGTATGCATATATATATATATATATTATAATCTAAGTAAAATGTTCATTTCATTTATGACAATCAATTAATCATGACATTGATTTAAGGTTATATCTCCCAGACCTAGCACTATGTCTAGACGCAGCTAGAAGTAAGCATTCAGATTACACTTAGTTTAAATGCCCATGGACAATATATTACTAGTATAGCCTTCTTTCATTACATAAATGTTTCAGGAAAAAAATGAAATACAATTCTACTAAATGATGCAGGAAAACTAGTTGCCTTTGTTACCTCTAGGTTCATCATCATCATCATCATCATCATCCAGCCACGTTATAGGCTGTCCATTAGGAGGCAGACAAGTTACTGCCAGTTATCCCGATCCTGCACGTTTTTTACTAATATTGTTTGCAGACAACAAATTGTGTTGATGGAATCAGCATATATTGCGCTGCCAATTAAGATTTATTGGATGACCTTGCCTAGCAAGTTTGGGTCATTCTAATCGGTCATATGGCTTAATGGGTTTATAATGGGTTCATTCAGGTCTTTATGTAACAAATGTCCTACCTATGTCAATTGTCTTTGAAGGATTCTTTAGCAGTGTGTTGCGTAGAAGAGCGACATTTGCTTGGTTTGTTTGTTGAGATCTCATCTTCCTATGTCATACAAGAGATTTTTCAAAGCAAAGGTTTGAACCTTGAGTTCAATTAAAACATGTTTTCTTTTTAGAGAGCTCTTTAGCTGTTAAAACACTATTCAAGTGGTAATGCCTTGCTATCTGGATATTTCACTAGGTGTATAAACAAACTCCATATTGTCCAGAATTTAGCAGCCAGAATAAAAAATATGAGCAATTTATTGCTATTTTATCCAAACTGCACTGACTCCCAGCGAAATGACACAATAAATTTAAAATGCTACTATAAAAAGCACACAGTACCTGAGTGATCTGCTGGTATTCTATGATCAGACATGTCTTCTTTAACAATAGGGGGAGTTGGCTATATGTTAATTTGTATAATGTATAACTTTGTATAATGAAAACTACAGCAAGGGCCAGTATTTTTTCTTATGAAGCCCTACAGTTATGGAATAGCTTTACGCAAGTAATATTCAAGACTGAAACGGCATAAGATAATTAAATTCAGATAATGTAAGCTAGCAAGGCAGGTTAAACATAAGTTACACTCATCTATATTTTATATATTATATTTTAAGTAAATATTATAAAGAGATAACCCCCTTTGTGACCAGAGGTGTGGTCCACTAGCCCCTTCCCTACCTATCTCGTACTTCTAAATAAGAGACCTCGTCAGTCAGTCCCTCTTAACCCACACAGTGGCATGAAAAATATTACATACAAACGAGTGATATAAACCCAAATGTTATCATTATTTAGAATTTTTCCTTTATTTTTCTTGTGCACGCTGTACCGACCCACAGCTTAATGCCACTGGTTTGTGACTAGGGTTAGGTATCGTTTTTTTTTTTTAATCAATACCGTTGGCAAATCGATACTTTTAAAACGGTACCGGTGCCAAAACGGTGCCTGAACCGATACTTTACAAAAGCCACAAAATGATGGTGGATGACTCAAGAATACATTTTTATTAAACAGAAAATAAAAAAATTCTCCCTAGTTAAATGAGCCTTCTTTGCAATGGTAAATGGGGTGACTGTTGTAGTACTACTAGTACTAGCTAGAAAGCCATAATTATAAACAAAATCGATGTTACATTAGTATTTTACGAATCGTTTGACCATTTGTTAGCATGAATGCAAGATTTGCATTTTGTAATTAACATTACATTAGCCTACTACTAACCTGCGGAAAGGCTGCTGTCGTCATCATAATCGGTGGACCCATTTTTGCTACGGTTGGTATGACTGGGGCTGGGGTCGTCCACACCGATAGTGCCAGCTGTTGCTCGCAAGCTGTCAAACACGGTGCATCCCTCTGCTTTTAAGCTTATTCTGTGTTCCCGTAAATGTTACATTAGATTTGACGTGTTTCCCACCTTTACACGCAACTGCTGTAAAACATTTGCTGCATGTCGCGGTGTCTGAATCCTTCCTTGTAAAATATAGCCACACTTCCGACAGTTTAATTTTAGGCATTTAAACGAAAGGTGTTTAATTTAGCAAGCTGAGATAGTGGTAGACCACCTGCTGCCGTCAGAGCAAGTGTAACGTTAGTTGCTGCATTCACGCGCATCTCGGTTGGCCTCATTTCGTGCTGACTTGTGATTTGAATTTTTCTAATCTAATCTAATAAAACTCTTAATCTACAAAAATTTATAATAGACAGTAACATTACTGCAACAATGTTTTGGATTTGTACTGTATTATCAAAGCTTTCCGAAGGTTTCAAGATTTTTCTAATTTAGAAAATAATTTATTTTTTCAATCATTTCTGACACCCCATAAATGCAGTATTTAAATTTTACTAGTGATCATGTTGTTGATGAATCTGATGCTTAATACAACTGCATCATTCAATCGACAGTTCAGGCATTTAAGTGGCACCGAAGTGAGGCACCGAAATTCACGTTCTGTTTCGGTCTGGTACATGCCGTATTGGCACCGGTTTTTGGTACTCAACCCTATTTGTGAATTCTGACCAATGAGAAGTACATTCTGACAAGGAGAGACAGGTTTTTTTTTTCTAGTCACTGTATGTTTGCGTCTTATATAAATCACCGTCGTTTGACCAGTAATATCTCCTGCAGATTTCACTTTGATTCTCAAAAATACAGAACAAATGCATCCTTTACCAGTTCAATACCGAACAGAAAATACAGGATTCCGTTAGGGTTGACGACTCTAATGCTGTCTTCCTCTTCCTCTTATAAGTTCTGTCAGGTTTGTTAAAGTGACTGTTTATCTTACTTTTCAAGGAGCCCTCATGTCTATGTTTCTATAGTATATGTCTAAGCTAGAGCTAGTGCTACAGATAGCAGTAATGAAATAGCCATAGACCTGACTCTCCTCTGCACTTGCTTGATTCATCCTGATGGCTACTTCTGGTTGGAATTCTCATCACATAAAGATTACTCGCAGTTGATAAGAATGGCCCCATGTGGTCTGCCTAAAGATGTAATAACTGAGAACAGTTTCACTTATATTCATGAACAGTTAGCAATCTAAAAAAAATTTATGTTATTTTAACTTAAATGCATTTCTTGATATAAAATACAGGTATCTGACTTGGGAAAAACTGTCAAAAAAAAAAAACAAAAGCTCTTTAGCAGTGCTTGAGGGTCGAATTTAATAAAAAAAAAAAGCTCAAAAGTTGGCTAAAATGGCAGACTGTGTTCCTGTGGGGTACTGTTTAAATCAGTGTTTCTCTTTTTCAAAGCACAGTCTGTATTATTCTGTATGGAACCTTACAAACCAGCTCCTGCTGGATGTGAAACAAAGGTGGACATCACATCTTTTGGCACTAGTCTTCAGGTGCATTTTTTTTTCTCATCCATGGCCATCGAGTGGGCTGTGGTGTCCAGACGCACATCAAAGAGACCGGATTGGGTATTGTGGATTCTTTTTTTTCCTCTTTTCTTTATACTACCCAGCATTTGTGAAACTGGGGCAACCTCTCTTGCCAGATTTTTGACACTTTTTCACAAGCTTTCTGCAATATACAACTTAAGAGTATAATGCCTCACCTGTTCCTCTTCTCTCATCCCAATGCTGCTGCAGTCTCTCTTGTAGAGCCGCCAAGCAGTCACGATGATCAAGCCGATAAAGTACAACATCATCCTGGGTTACCACTTCTTTGACTCGATTTTTTGTTGCAGAGAGTCCATCAGATCCACAATTTTCATATCCTCATTGTACTGTCACCACAACAGGACAGGGGATTTTGATGATTTCCCACCTATCAACCTTGGTGAAAGGGTATGCTCCAATGCAATTACCCTGAAGAATGACTGAACCATTATACCAAAAATAATACCACTTTACAGCATGCAAGGTGGATTCTTCAATTATGACCAGCAATTTTCCCTTGCCAGTGACGAAACTGCCTGTGCAAAAACACAATCAACAACCACCGGCGATTCACATTTACGCTATGGACAATGCTGCCTACTGTTACATCCGGTAGGTACGCCTGTGACACATTCACAGTTTGACACAAAAGTTGTTAATGACATAGCCTACAAGTCATTTCAGTGGAAAACACCTATGACACACCTATGAACTACCTGCGCAAACACAAAATATACAGTATACAGTGGAACCTTGGATTATGATTCAGAGGTTTTAATAATAATAATAATTCGTTCCGGAAGTGGGCTCATATTCCAAAACACTCATAAACCAAATTTCATTTTCCCATAAGAAATAATGAAAACTCAAATTTTTCGTTCTACAGCCCAAAAAAATAAATACATAAAAATAAATAATACAAAATATACACTCACCTAAATAATTATTAGTAAGACCTGTTCAATTTCTCATTAATGCAATTATCTAATCAACCAATCACATAGCAGTTGCTTCAATGCATTTAGGGGTGTGGTCCTGGTCAAGACAATCTCCTGAACTCCAAACTGAATGTCAGAATGGGAAAGAAAGGCAATTTAAGCAATTTTGAGCGTGGCATGGTTGTTGGTGCCAGACGGGCCGGTCTGAGTATTTCACAATCTGCTCAGTTACTGGGATTTTCACGCACAACCATTTCTAGGGTTTACAAAGAATGGTGTGAAAAGGGAAAAACATCCAGTATGCGGCAGTCCTGTGGGCTAAAATGCCTTGTTGATGCTAGAGGTCAGAGGAGAATGGGCCGACTGATTCAAGCTGATAGAAGAGCAACTTTGACTGAAATAACCACTCTTTACAACCGAGGTATGTAGCAAAGCATTTGTGAAGCCAGAACACGCACAACCTTGAGGCGGATGGGCTACAGCAGCAGAAGACCCCACCGGGTACTACTCTTCTCTGCTACAAATAGGAAAAAGAGGCTACAATTTGCACGGAGAGACTGTTTAATCAGAAAAATTAGCAAGGAACATCGCTGAGAGTGTCCATCTATATGTGAAGCCGAGAGGGGGTAGGAGGGGGGCCGTAAAGGCGAGAGAGTGAGTGTGTGCGCGTGTGTTGGTGTGAGTGAAGAAGCACTGTGTCAAATTACGCGCGCACACACACACACACGCAGGATGGCGCCAGGTGAGGTCGGCTGCTGTCACGACTGCTCCGACCTATTTTACTTTGTTTTCGTCTTTTACGTTACCTTTCAGTGATTTTAAACCGGCTAATTCATCACCATTGAGTTCATTAGGTACAATAAAGACAGCGGCGGCCCCGTGGAAAACGAGCCGGCATCAGGATATTATATTCATGTATATACATATTTACACCCTCATATTTATACTACTATGCTATCTCTGTGGCTTAAACGGGACCTGGTTCCTAATTTTGTACCAAAACATGGAAGTGTGCTGGTATGACAATAAAGCTCCTTGAATCCTTAAATCCTTGAACAGGCTAAGAGCCCATGCACACCACACACCCCTGCCTAGCATCCTGCTCGCCAACGTCCAGTCACTGAAAAACAAGTTCGATGACTGTTCGCGCGCTGGACAGACAAATCTGTGGCCGCGTTACAGGACGCACTCGATGACGCAGACTGGGACATGTTTAGAAACAGCTCCGATGATGACGTCAGCGTGTTTACAGAAGCGGTTGTGGGATTCATTGGGAAACTAGTGGATGATACCTTGCAGAAAACGACTATCAGAACATTTCCCAACCAGAAGCCGTGGGTGGATAAAACCATCCGTGATGCTCTAAGATCTCGCACCGCTGCCTACAACGCGGGACTTGCATCGGTGGACATGAACCATAACAAGGCATGAACCAATACAACGTCCGGAAGGCGGTGAAAGAGGCGAAGCAGCACTACTACGAGGAAACTAGAGTCACAGCTCTGACTCTAGGAGAGTCACAGAGTGACTCTAGGAGCCTGTGGCAGGGACTAAGAACAATAACGGACTATAACGCACCAACATCCGGTATGATGAACACGGACACGACTCTGGCAGACGAGCTGAACTATGATGCTAATGCTAGCTCCGAGCATGACGTGAGGAGAGCCTTCAGGAGAGTGAACACCAGGAAAGCAGCAGGACCAGAGGGCTCTCAGGTCGTATCCTCAGAGCCTTCGCAGACCAGCTAGCACCTGTGTTCACAGAGATATTCAACATCTCTCTATCTCAGTCGGTGATACCCAGATGCTTCAAAAAGTCCATCACTGTTTCTGTTCTGAAGAAACCTCACCCTGCTTCTCTCAATGACTACCGCCCTGTAGCCCTCACCTCAGTAGTGATGAAGTGCTTTGAGCAGCTGGTCAAGGACTTCATCATTTCATCTAGAAACACTTGACCCTCTACAGTTCGCTTATTGTCCAAACCGTCAACTGATGATGCTATCTCTGTAATATCTAATTTTCTAAGTGGCAGACCACATGCATTAAGAATGGGTGGACATGTCTCAGCCCCCCCTTACTCTCAGAACTGGAGCCCCCCAGGGTTGTGTTCTGAGCCCCCTGCTGTACTCTTTGTACATATATGACTGTGTGGCCACTACCAGCTCCACCACCATCATTAAGTTTGCTGATGACACCGTCGTGGTGGGCCTGATCTCTGATAACAACGAGACGGCCTACCTGAAGGAGATTAGGAATCTGGAGAACTGGTGCCAGAGGAACAACCTCCTTCTAAACGTTAGTAAGACAAAAGAGTTGATAGTGGACTTCAGCACTAAGCAGGAGAGGAACTACCGGACCCCCATCATTAACAAGAGCCCAGTGGAGAGAGTGAAGAAAGGTGACTCTGGCGTCTCTACCACCTCAGACACTTGAGAGACTTTAGACTGCCCTCCAAGGTGCTTAGGAACTTTTACTCCTGCACCATAGAGAGCATCCTGACAGGAAACATCTCAACCTGGTTCGTGAACAGCACCATGCAGGACACACGAGCTCTACAGAGGGTGGTGCAATCAGCTCAATCTACAGCAAGCGGTGCTGGACCAGGGCCAGGAAGATTGTGAAGGACCTTAGCCCCCCCCCAGCAATGAACTGTTCTCTCTGTTGAGGTCAGGAAAGCTATTCCGCTCCCTGAAGACCAACACAGACTGAGGAGGAGCTTCTTCCCGCAGGCAATACGGTCTCTTAATCAGTACACCACACAGTACTGATCCATTTTGCACATCCACACACATTGTTTTTGCACTCACTGTGGACATTCTGGACATTCACTTACACTATTGGCCACTGCACAACTACACATTCGTGGACATTAGTTAAATGACCCAATTAGCCCAATCACAAGTCACTTTAAATATGTCACTTTCAAGCATATTTGCACACCCTCTGGATATTCTGTTACCCAGATGCACAAGTCACTTTAAACACTTTAAATATGTGACATTTCCATTTATATTCAAATTATATTTAACTTCATTCCCACACAAAAAGTCCATAAAGTCTCTATCTCTGTATTGTACAGCCGTTTCTTATTTTCTATATTTCCATATATGTTAATTATATTGTATTTTTGTCATGTACAGTACAGCTGTCTCTTATTTTTCTATATTTTTTTTTATATATTTTTCTTATATTGAATATTATGTACTGTACAGTCGTGGCCAAAAGTTTTAAGAATTACATAAATATTAGTTTTAGATTTAAAGATTTAAAGAGTTTTCAGGCCATGGACCCAAAATTTCAATGTTTTGGTCCCCGAGCCATTTACAGTAGTTATCACCTTTGCCTTATGGCACGGTGCTCCATCGTGCTGAAAAATGCATTGTTCTTCACCAAACTGTTGTTGGATTGATGGAAGAAGTTGCTGTTGGAGGGTGTTTTGATACCATTCTTTATTCATGGCTGTGTTTTTGGGCAAAATTGTAAGTGAGCCCACTCCCTTGGATGAGAAGCAACGCCACACATGAATGGTCTCAGGATGCTTTACTGTTGGCATGACACAGGACTGATGGTAGCGCTCACCTTTTCTTCTCCAGACAAGCCTTTTTCCAGATGCCCCAAACAATCGGAAAGAGGCTTCATCAGAGAATATGACTTTGCCCCAGTCCTCAGCAGTCCATTCACCATACTTTCTGCAGAAGATCAATCTGTCCCTGATGTTTTTTTTTTTGGAGAGAAGTGGCTTCTTTGCTGCCCTTCTTGACACCAGGCCATCTTTCAAAAGTCTTCGCCTCACTGTGCGTGCCGATGCGCTCACACCTGCCTGCTGCCATTCTTAAGCAAGCCTTGCACTGGTGGCACTCCCAATGCATTACTGCTAGTTAACTGTTTAGTTAAATTTACCTTTTGTTTTCTTTTTCATATTTATTTTCTATTCATAGTCTTTTATTTTAAGGTCACGGGCAGTTGTGCATATTGTACTGTGTATGACTGCGCATGTGAGAAATAAAATTTGAATTTGAAACGACTGACACACACACACACACACACACACACACACCTTTACAAAATGCACTCACGATACATGACCCCATTCATTCTTTCCTTTACACTGATTAGTCGTCCTGGTCCCTTTGCAGAAAAACAGCCCCAAAGCATGATGTTTCCATCCCCATGCTTTACAGTAAGTATGGTGTTCTTTGGAAGTAACTCAGCATTCTTTCTCCTTCAAAATACAAAGTTCAATTTTGGTTACATCTGACCATATGACATTCTCCCAATCCTTTTCTGGATCATCCAAATGCTCTCTAGCAACTTCAGATGGGCCGTACATTAAGCCATGTACTGGCTTAAGCAGAGGGACACGTCTGGCACTGCAGGATTTGAGTCCCTGTGTGTTCTTGGTGGTAGCCACCATTACTTCGGTCCCAGCTCTATGCAGGTCATTCACTAGGTCCCCCCGTGTGGTTTTGGGATTTTGTTCACAGTTCTTGTGATCTTTTCTTGTGATCTTGAGATATTGCGTGGAGCCCCAGATTGAGGGAGATTATTAGTGGTCTTGCATGTGGACAGGTGTCTTTTATACTGATAACAGATGCCATTATTATAGGTAACGAGTGGAGGACAGCCTCTTAAAGAAGTTGTTACAGGTCTGTGAGACCCAGAAATCTTAAGTTTTTTTTTTTTTTTTTTTTTGTTCCCATCATTTGCAAATAAATTCTTAAAAAATCCTACAATGTTATTTTCTGGATTATTTTTTCTTATTTTGTCTCTCATAGTTGGGGTATACCTATGATGAAAATTACATGCCTCTCTCATCTTTTGTAGTGGGAAAACTTGCACAATGGGTGGCTGACCAAATATGTTTTTGCCCCACTGTTCTGTGAGGTGCATGTGAAAATAATTGAATCTTTTATCCATCCTGTGTCGTTCTTTATTGTAGCAGAAGAATATATAAAATATATACATTTATATATACTGTATAAAGGTATATGTGTGTCAGCATCCCTGCACATTTTCATCCATGGATGTTATTGTAAAATGTATTTAACTTTCTGCTAACAGTGTGTCCAAGCTACTATAGCCCCAAAAAGGACTGTTTCACCCCCCAACAAAAGGTCAAACCCACACCCACTTTAATTTTCATTGGTCACAGACTGATCATCAGGCCAGAAGAGTGCTTTGTTGCCTGAAGGCAACACCATGCCACAGATGGTTAAAAATGGGAAAAATATTAAAATTAGATACATTATGATAAAAATGTTTTACAACATACAGTATGGTCTCCTTATTCACAACTCAGGAATTTGAGAATGAAATCTTGCTGAAACAATACATGAAACCTGCTAAAAAAAAAAAAAAAAAAAAAAAGTGTACAATGCACTGGTACTAACTGCATAAACATGTGGCTATATATCTGATTGACTTGACCAGTCTGCAGCATTCCGCTTTTATCTCCTGATTAAGTCCTTTGTTGTGTTGGCACATTGTCTTGCTACATGATGAATTTTCTCCCAATTAGATTGGAGGAATTTCTCAGTAGATTAGGCAGATAGATTTTTTTTCTGTACCTCTGAATTCATTCTGCTGCTACAATAATGAATTACATAGGATGGATAAAAAACTCAACTATTTGTCACATGTACCTCACAGAACAGTGAAATAACCTTTTTGCATTTCACAGTTAGGGAACCGAAACAGGGACAGCCAGAACACAGTGCCCATGGAGCAGATCGGGTCAAGGGCACTGCCCATGGGCGCAACATGGGGCAGCTTGCACGCCTACCACAATCCCAAAGTTACATAATCGTCAAAGCTTTTTGAGCTCATTTCAGAAGTAGCCATGTAAGCCCAAGCCATGACACTACCTCCATCATTAAGAGCATACCTCTTCCTTCTGTATATTTAAGCCTTTCCATCACTTGTTTAAAGGTTTAATGTTTGAACTCCTGCCCTGTGGAGGTGATCGAGTTGTCACACTTTTGTTTTGTTTTTTTTCCTTTCACTTCTTACGTACAATGTTTAGGTCATCAACTGCTATTCTTTTCCTCGGTCAACCTTTTACATGTCTGGTTGTGAGTACACAGAGTTTTTTTTTTTCTTTTTTAAAACATTCCAAACGATACCCATGCTTGTAAAATGACATATCGCAGAAAATTTCCTTCATTTTCCCTCAATTCTCTGGACTTCAATGTGGATTAACAATATACTGTATAATGTTAATTGCAGTATTCACAGGTGAAATCCAGTGCTCAAACAATCAGTACTCACGGGTATTAATTGCTTAAACAATTAATCTAACAGGGCCCACGTGGGCAACAAATACCATCTGTCAGTAACATTTTACAGTATTTTCAATTATTTAAAAAATGTGTAATTTAAAACACAATGTGCTCTCCATTCCAGGAAATTCGCAGCAGGTTGTATTCAAATCTTTTAGGGTTTATTTCTCTGGCATTGAAACTTTAGTTACATTAGAAACATAATACCTTAGCGGAATGCTGATGCCCAAAATGTGACTGCACCTTATCATGATGCTCTGCAATGCATTATGATTCTTCAAAAATATTTGAAAATGCAAAATGATTGCACCACCCTAAGCAGCTTTTCCACCCTGGTTTTTACTGTTTCTTTGAGGGCCATGAGTCTTCACTCAATCACATGCTTACATGTATTACTATATACAGTATAATTGAAAAAAAAAACAATAACTAAAGACTTCCCTGAAATAAAAACTGCTTCTTGTAGGCATTTATCTCAACCGCAAGTAATGTTTCAAAGTCCTCTGACATTCACCAAAAGGCAAAAGAGAAAAAAATATCTCATTGAATAATTTAATTCTGACTTCAGCATGTAAAAAAATCATAGAACCACTGACAACTAGCATCTGATGACAAACTGAACTGGTTTTGCTTAAATTCAATTCGCTATACACAGAGTATCAATCAAACGTACAATGAAAAAAAATATATATAGGTCATTTAGTCAATTGCACATTATTACATTCTACTTGTCTGTTCAATTTAAATATGTTTACAGAACAATATGGAGCAATTTTAAAATACTCTACCATAAGTATTTTATTATTCATTAAACACAATTAGAAATAATTACATTATTAGTGATCCTGGCCGCGCATGCACATCACACATCAATCCTTATTGCTCTTGATTTAAAAAAAATTGTATGGAAGTTTTTTCGTTAAATTACATACATTTGCACTAGACCTTTTAAATTTTCATTATTGCTTGACATTAAAACATATGTTGAATGGCCTTTTTGTAAAAAAAAAAAAAAAAAAAGCTTTAGGCATTTTCAGGCAGACTTGCTATTTTAGGACTGTATTTTCTAGACCGGCCTGTTACCCAGCATTACTTTTCCAAGAAGATAGCCTATTCAAGATTAGAGACTATTAAGGACTACATAAAACATTTCCATGTCATTCTACTGATCTATATTTATTAAAAATGGAAGAAAAATTGATTCAGTTATAAACCGCGATTATTTTATGTGCTGAATCACTGACTGCAAAATTTATTTTTTTAAATATATTTTTACATTTATAATAGAGATGAACTGGTCAACCGGCCAGCGACCAGAATCGGCTGGTATTCAGTTTGATTGGCCGTGACCAGTCATCAGCCTCAGATATAAACGACCTGTATCAAGCGCAAAAGCTTCAAAATGGTGCAACAAAAATGCATTTTTATGGCGTTACATTATTTTAAACAAAATAAAACATTTTACAATCACATGCGTTAAAGGCCTCCGATCTGCCTTTTTCTCTAAACTTCGTGAACAAATTAGTCTTAAATGAGTCATTCTCGCAGCTACTCAACCCACAGGCTCACTGTCAAGTTTTGAGAATTTGGAGACATTTATGGAGGTAAAACGTCGATGTTTCTTTAGAATTCCCCAGGTGGTAAACTCTTATTATACATTTTCATCCGATGTGGTAGAAGTGACTCATTTGCTAAGTTTGTTTGGAAATAATAATTGTGGCGGATGACAGAGATACATGCTGCTCCATTAAAAGTTAAACAATTTTAATCGAATCGCCAACCAGGTATCATGCTAATATCATATTAGAATTCCCATTCCTAATATTTATGCTTCTCTATCTGCTGCAGATATCACTTATATACCTTTTTGAAATTATTTACCTATAGGAAATATGGAAATTATTTAAAAGTTGAATGGATTAAAAATAGGCATTTACTGTACACTTATTTCTAACCCTACAAGTTTAAACACGAACCCTCAGCTGTTCAGAGGCTGTGGTATGAGAGGTAATGAAGCAGAAACAAAATATTTCACTTTAAACTGACGTGTCTTCATGATACGCATGAACTACTCCTTAACGGTTAAGCATAAATTAAGGAAACCTGTAATCATTCAGTCATGTTACTTGCTTATCTGAATATTTATAGGCAACGTTTGCCTTGATAAACTCTAAAAGAAATATGGAATACCTCTACAAGATAAGGATGTCTCTACTTGTACTGAAAGTACAGAAGACACCCTAGGAGAAGATCTACAAAGGCTTACGATATACAAGTGCCATTACATTTATAGTGCTTGCCAAAAGTAATGGGACAAAAGTGAAATTCAATGTTTTAATAAAATTCTCTCTCTCTCTTTTTTTTTATCAAGATAATAATAATTTGTTTTACACAAAAAAAAAAAAAGTTTTATGCAATGAAATTGCCATGCAACGATAAATATTTAGCATGAAGTTGTTTATTTTTCAAAACCTGATGGATGAGGCTGGTATAGAGTGAAAAAATATGTCTGCAGTACTCTGGTACCACTTCCTCAATCCATGCCTGCTTGATTGCTTCCTGAAGGTCATGCACAGAAATCTGAAGATCACAATTCACTTGAGAATTCCCTAGCTTTAGCCATTTTGCAGAGATGGACACCCTGGCTTCAGAATATTTGATTCCTCCATTAACTAAGCCACCTGATTCTAATTAGCATTCTAATACCTCTTTAGGCTCAAACTAATTAGTGAAATTACCTGTTGTGTGCTCAGGAAGAACTATACTCAGCAAAAAAAGAAACGTCCCTTTTTCAGGACTGTGTATTTCAACAATAATGTTGTAAAAACCCAAATAACTTTACAGATCTTCATTGTAAAGGGTTTAAACAATGTTTTCCATGCATGTTCAATTAACCATAATCAATTAATTAACATGCACCTGTGGAATGGTCGTTAAGACCTTAACAGCTTACAGAAAGTAGGCATTTAAGGTCACAGTTCTAAAAACGCAGGACACTAAAGAGACTTGTCTACCGACTGTGAAAAACACCCAAAGAAAGATGCCCAGGGTCCCTGCTCATCTGCGTGAACGTGCATTAGGCATGCTGCAGGGAGGCATGAGGACTGCTGATGTGGCTAGGGCGATAAATCGCCATGTCCGCACCGTGAGACGCCTAAGACGGCGCTACAGGGAGACAGGCAGGACAGCTGATCATCCTCGCAGTGGAAGACCAAGTGTAACAACACCTGCACAGGAGCGGTACATCCGAATATCACACCTGCGTGACAGGTACAGGATGGCCACAACTACCACCCGTCACACCAGGAACACACAATCCCTCCATCAGTGCTCAGACTGTCCGCAATAGGCAGTCCATGAGGAGGAGATGCACTGCAGTACTTCAAGCAGCTGGTGGCCACACCAGATACTGACTGGTACTTTAGATTTTGAGCCTCCCTTCATTCAGGGACACATTGTGAAACATGTCTTATGGTGTTGACTCGTAGTCTTCATACAAATATTTACACATTAAGTTCACTGAAAGTAAAAACAGTTGAAAGTCAGAGGAGAAAAAAAAGTATTTTTTTGCTGAGTATATAAATGCATGGCATATGCTGTCCTAATACTTTTGGTCAAAGTATGTTCATATATATCTTTGATCACTGTGAGCTATTTTACCAGCTCTATACTTTTTTTGGCTGTCATTGCCACTTTGGGTATAAGCCTCCCCCAGATATATAAACTTAACAGAAAAGTAAGATTTAACCTAAATTCTTCAGCTGCTCTCAAACTTAAAATTTTCTTTACTTATCAATTGCCTAGACTGCCTGAGGCTAAATCCCCCAAGTCCTGAGACAAATCCAAACTCTGCCTCTCACTGATAAGCAATCCAAAACTGCATTCCTGTAGCCAATGTGATTTCATGCCGCCCCTGGTTTACTGCACGCTCTGCTGTACTCTTCATTCAGCCCATCAATTATTCACCTGTTAAACGAGCAAAGCTTGACATATCAATATCAGTGCAAAATTGCTCCGGGACAGGCTTTGGGAGCTCTTTCCAAATAGCAAATTGCAAATACTTGTTACTTTAGTGCTCCATTACGCAGAAATCTGTACTCTAGTAATACAACGGGAGCTATTTAGTGAAACATCTGCATACATAAAGCATTGCTTTTAAATCCTACTTTACATATTAGGTCCCACTTGTGTCTGCCTCAACAGATCAAAATAAAAAAAAGAACTAACTACAGAAGTCTCTGATTATATATTGTATAGCCGAGGCATTTGTCGCTTAGAAAAGTATTCTACAGTACCTGCCATAAATAGTACAAAGGGGTGCTGAGACTTGACAAAACACAACTCAAATTGACTCAGAAATGCTTTTTGAAGTTAAGTAAGGATACAATACTGATGTTTTAACATGTGTAATGATGAAAAATATTCATCGATCTGTACATTCATCAATCCATCCATCCATCCATCTATTCATCCTACTTAGTTCAGTTCGCATAGGGTCGCGTTGGTAGCAGAAGAAGCGGAGATGCCCAGACATCCCCGTCTCCATCAATTTCCTCCAGCATTCCCTTAACAGCTGCCAGGTAAGCAGAGAGATATACTCCCTCCAGCATGTGCTGGGTCAGCCCCGTCACTCAGCTGGCCGTGCCTCTTACACCTCCAACGGAATTCAACCAAGAGCATCCTTACCAGGTGTCCAAAACACTTCAGCTGGCACTTCTTAATGGGGCGGGACTTCTACTTCTACTACTAACACTTTCCGAACCCGATCTTGGAGAATAAGCCTGACCTCCCTATAAAGGAAACTTATTTTGGCCAAATCAAACATACTATAAGGGAGGGTAGGGATGTTGACCGAATGGTAAATCGAGAATTTATAACGATGTTTTAACTCCTTCTTCACCACTAAGGTTCGTTACATCGACCACATTCCTACAGAAGATCTACCCAAACAGTCAATTTTAATCCCTTTTCTCATCAATCAAGAACAATATAGTGAAAATATAATGGAGAGGATTGCCCCCTATTAGCCGCAATCAACACATTGTTTCATGAGATAGTTCAACAATATTTCATGGATGTTAAGACAAGTTTTAATTATAGTTAAGCCATCGTTACAGTTACATATATTTAATTACTTGGCCCTAATACAGTATATATTAATACATTAAACATGCAAAAACCACAGTAATATACAGTAAAGCTCACAGGCTCTACATACTTTCATGAACCATAAATATTGAAGGCTCCATATTACACTATTCCATTAACAAGTTACACATGCTCCAGCTCAGATACCCTTGATATAATGCATTTTTTCATACCTCAAACTTTCATTATTTCTCAAATCACCTGATTGTGTCATTTTAGTGTCTATGTACACGAGCTTCTACCGAGCCACACAAGCAGCAAGCATGGGGAGGGACTCCACTTATAGTGAGGTCAATAGGTATTTGATCAATGTGTGATTTTGCAAGTTCTCTCACTTAGAAATCATGGAGGGGTCATTTTCAGGATGGGTGCATTTCCACTGTGAGAGACAAAATCTAAAAAGACAAATCCGGAAATCACATTGTATAATATTTTAACAATTTATTTGTAAATTACTCTGTCAAATAAGTTTATCACCTGAGTCAAAAAAAATTAACATTTTGTACAGAAGCCTTTGTTAACAATTACAGAGGTCAACCTGTTCCTGTAGTTCTTCACCAGGTTGGCACACACTGCAGGAGGGATTTTGGCCCACTCCTCCATACAGATCTTCTCTAGATCTGTCAGGTTTTGAGGCTGTCGCTGAGCAACACAAAGCTTTCTCCAAAGATTTTCTATTGGATTTAGGTCTGGAGACTGGCTAGGCCCCTCCAGAACCTTGATGTGCTTCTTACGGAGCCACTCCTTGGTTTTCCTGGCTGTGTGCTTTGGGTCATTGTCATGTTGGAAGACCCAGCCATGACCCATCTTTAATGCTCTGTCACAATACCTGGCCCTGTTCATCCTCTCCTTAATACAGTGCAGTCGTCCTGTCCCCTGTGCAGAAAAACACCCCCAGAGCATGATGCTTCCAGCCCCATGCTTCACTGTAGGTATGGTATTATTGGGATGATACTTATTCTTCTTCCTCCAAACATGGCGAACATGTGGTCACAAAAGGGGAAAAAAATCTAAATGGCTTGTTTAAACAGCAGCCAAAACAAAAACAGTACTTTTTGCTAACAGGGTTCATGGTTTTATTTTTGGTTTTTGTTTGTACACTGAATGTCAAAAAAAAAAAAGAATGAAAATAAAATTTTGCATTATAGGCCCCCTAATTTGAAGAAGCAGGTAAATAGTAATACAGATAAGCAGGGCTGTTTTTAACCCATTGACAGCCCTAAGGGACATCCTACAACCTGTCAAATTACGGAACAGAACAGTGCTTTTTATAAAAGCCTGGAGCATGGTAGCAGCTGGCATATTAATATCCACCATTTTTATTGGGGCCCCTGGTGGCTCGGGGACATAAGTGACGCTGTATATTGGATTACTAAGTGTTACTATTTGGAAAATGTTAGGATCAAGGCTTTTTCGACATGGGTCTCATCAAGGGCATAACACTTTTATGCATACACACAGAAAAACAGCCAGTGAAAGACAGCTGGGCATCATTTGTTACTGCATTTTTACCCAAACACTTCTGGCAAGCCTAGTATAGTATATAGTATAGAGCTTTTTTATTTAAATCATAAACTTAATTTACATCTGGTTTCTCCAAAGACATTTTAAAACCAGTATCAATACAGAAAACAATACATTACGTTTAAGCCTATTACACCCACTACTGAGTTTCTTTCTGCAACAAGAAGTGGACCAAAAACTAACCCCTAGGGACATACATTAGTTGTGTAGTCTTTAATAATTCTGAACCGCACCACTCTTTGACAATGGGAAACTCTAAAAGTCTAAATAGATACCCCAAAAGTCCTTTGTACTTTTAATATATTTCACCTGGAAACATTGACATTTCTATAATAAATGGCCTTTTTAGCTTTGGTTTTACATCACTTTTGTAATTACAGCACAAGCTGTTCTTGATTATGGTTACATAAATCTTATAATATATTTGTTTTACATAATAAACTGCCTGGTGAGATAACACCTTGATCAAGCAGCACTTGATTCCTGTTCCTTATAAATTAGAACATGATGTCCCTCACCTCAGTTTGTACTAACTAGGATGTTGCTGCAAACAGGGACCTGAGAAATGCCAACCTGCTGAAGACGGAAAATTGAAAACACCAAAATACAGAATGTCACTGCTTCAGTACAGCTTTCCTTCACACACCACCCACACTTGGATCTCCAATGCAACCAGATGGATCCATGATTCCAAAGCAAAGAGGCATAGAGTCAATCCTCTGAGAACTACATAAAAATAAACAGCCTTCGTTTCGCACCTTGTATCATATTCAGCAACAAATAATGCAGCTTGTTATTTATCTTCGCTGTATAATAAAAATGACAATGTACTGTATGCGTTATTGTAAAAACTGCTTCCTCCTACTTTTCAGTGATTTTGCTGTGTTTCCATAAATTAGTAAAATGTAGTTAAATCAGCACCGTGAATGTCTGTATGGTTTTTGCTGCCATATGGGCTATTTTAATCCCATTTGGCTGGAAAATGGTGTGGGACCCAGAAAACAGTCTATAATTTGGCAGGCTTTGGACTGGGTTACAATTAATTGGAAAGCTTTTAAAATTGTGAATGGGCTGGAAAGAGTCAATCCAATCTGGAAACCCTGGTGTTAAGTATTTTTGGCCAGTTCCAATTGAGATACAAACAAACAAAAGCTTACTAAGCAAACAAAAGTGTAGAGATGGGGAATGCATCATGCTTTTTTTGTGTGGAAATTTATGTTTCCCCACATACAAGTTATTTTTAAATTTATACAGGTTTGCATTTAAGGTGATAAAATGTGGTGCACTCTAAACTATTCACACACTGTGTGTAATACAAGAAAATTATTTGCCAATTTATTTAAAACTGAAAAATCTATATATGGTTTGTCCTTTAACTGGCCGATCACATAAACCGATAATATTGTCATGACATATTTACATTTACATTTAAGCATTTGGCAGACGCTCTTATTCAGAGCGACTTACATTTTTTTTTTTTATCTTATTATACACCTGAGCAGTTGAGGGGTAAGGGCCTTGCTCAAGGGCCCAACAGTGGCAACTTGGTGGTTGTGGGGTTTGAACCTGGGATCTTCCGAACCATAGTCCAATGCCTTAACCACTGAGCTACCCCTGGCCCATGACACAAAATGCATAAGTCGACAGACACATCTGCATGCAGTCGCCAGTCTGGAAACATTACAAAGTCTCTTTAAAAGACATCGAATTTCCAATACTGGTGGTCCCTGACATACGAATGAGTTTTGTTCCAAGAGCATGTTCAGAAGTATGATTTGTTTTATGCCCAACAACATGAGTCTTATATGCCTTTGACACGAATATACAATGTAAAGAATACCAATCCACTCGACTAAATTGGTCCCCATTCCCCCCACTGCCATCATTTGTCCAAAAGCCATAAGCGTGAAATGTACATGTACTGTAACACTGTTGTCCCTGTGCCTTTAAATCGCAAGGGGAATCCCTGATGCTATTTTCTCAGAGCTGTTTTCCACTGTATTGGACTGTAAATTCCATTTTGTTGAGGATTTTCTGAAATTAGGATTATTTACAATCAGGACAGCCATTTTCTATCTTTGTGTTTTCCCGGACTGATTCACCGAAACCGGTGCTGCTGACTCATTTCTCTCATTTCTTAAGTGTTCGTAAGTCGGAGGCTACCTGTATGCACAACTGTGTGGGTCAACGTCTGACAAAAGCTTTAACAAAAACTTCATGCACCTTTTAAGAACAATGTACCAGGAGTATGTTATCTGCAAAGGCAGCAGCGAAATCTTATATAGTAAGTTGACCCCCACTTAATCACCTACAGCAGAAGCCCTTAAACAGCTCGAGCCTTACTCTGCAGAGAGTAAAAAGGCTAAAATTATCATCACAAAAATAATAATGAAGAGAGAAATGAAGAGCAGTTCCCAGTTCTTGCCGAGGCAGCCCGGGTTCGCCTTACCTCCATCTATGTGGGCTGACAGTGAGAGACTATTCAGCATGGCTGCACACATTCTAGACTGTCTCTTAAAAATGCAGAAATTTCTGATATTTATAAAGAAATGCTTGCCCTCGCCGCTTACTAATGAATAACCATGATTAGCACACCAAATACAAAGTAACTGATGTGTGTATTTATTTAAAAATGCTCGGTGCAGAGTTTTGATTTGTTATTCATTGACGTAGCCTGGTTCCACTTGCTGCATGTTATAATGAGAGAATAGAGCAGGACAGTCACATTTTAGATAAGCATTTCGGCGTGTCTGAGAGACCTCTGATGCTAGTTAAGGAATGGAAAAATTTTGCTACTTCGAGCATAGCCTGTTCTTTTGGTTTCAGTTTCTTTGTAATCCACATAAAATAATAAGAAAATAGATTATGTAAAAGATGTTGCCTTCCAATAAATAAATGATTAAAAATGTATGATACTTTCTCAGATCTTATTTATATTTATGCATTGCTGTTTAGCATGTTTACTTTTTACTGGGATAAATAGCTGATAAATATACAAACATAAGTAGGACACTCTAAACAACAGTTCACAATAACCCCCACACACACCTGTGATCAGCGATTCAGTATCGGCCCATTATGATTTTTGTGATCCAAGATCGGTAATCACCCCCAAAAACCCTGATTAGAGCATCCATAGAATCAGGATATTTACAAACTTGGGATCCTTATAGAATCGCAACACAAATCGAATGAGCACCTAGGTATCGTGATAACACCGTATTAAGTGGTCCCAGTGAGCACAACACCTACAAGAGTGCAACTAATTAGTATGGCAAAATTGCAAACAACCACAAGAGTTTGCTGTCTTACAAACTAGTATTACAGACTGTGGGTAAAAAGAAACATGATCTCATGGTGATTTAAAATGAATGTTGTAATTCAACACTGCCAATTTTTCTAGAGTGTATTAAATATCGTATGAGTAGTTTTCTAGATTTCTGTACTGCTACATAACAGTGGTTATCTGAACATGGGGGATTTTTGAATAATATTACGCACAATACCATAATATTACTCATAATAGCATCATATATATAGAACACTTAAACTCTGGCCATGACAGGTTTTATGCGTTCTAACATACGGTTTAGTGTGATAGGTTTGAAAATGCGGTGTTCAATACACTCAGTACCAATTAACACTCTCGTCATTATTTTGACAGCTTTTCTAGATTAGAAATTTGAGTGTTTGCATATAATGCTAGTTACAGTTAATTACAAAAACAACAACCTCCCAACATTTAAAGGTTGCTCTTGAATACTAATTACAAACAGTAAAATAGTACACAGCGTTCGAGTCAAACCGGGACTTTTGCAGAACAACAGAACAGCTTTTTTTCTATCTATCTATCTATATATATATATATATATATATATATATATATATCTAACTATATCTATCTATCTATATCCATATCTATCTCTCTCTCTCTCTCTCTCTATATATATATATATATATATATATATATATATATATATATATATATATATATATATATATATATATATATATAATCCCCTGCTACACTAATGCACTTATCCCAGCTTTCAAAAGTACTTGGTCATCAAGGTGGAAAGTTTTCTCAGAATGCTGGAACCATGATCAGACTGACTGTCTGATTCACCTCTTAAATGCTGGCTTTCCAGGAACACCTTTAAAGGCACAAAAACATGTGGAAATGGCTTGGAGCGAGGTCAGGACTGTAACTCAGACTGACAGGTGAAAGACGCGTTTCTGACGTGTTCCTGTAGTGTGCAAGTGGCGTTCGTGAATGACACAGTGTAGAGTTCTCACAGACAGATGCTTCTTTTCTGCAAGTTATCCGTCGATTTTTAAGGATCAGGAATTTTACTCGCTGAACGTTCACGGGAATGGGTCCGAGCCACCTCGGCCGAGATTGTTATTCAGGGATGTACGGCCTTCTTTAAAAGGTTAGCATTGCTCAAATGTTTTACTGTGGGAACGAGTCTTATCACAGTACTGTCCTTGAAGTCTTCCGTAAATGACGATCGGTTTTACGTCCTCATCAATCAGACATTTCTCAGTTTGATTTAAACACCCCTCATATTCAGTATGCGGCTATAAAGGAAAACTGAATGCGCAGTTAACTCTGTTTAAATGAACATCGTACTTTAATAGTGCATTTTCTAAGCTGCAGAGACGTGTGCATTTAAACACTACGGGTGTTAATCAACACTAAACCTTTTTTGAACACTACATCGGGCAACATACTAAATAGTACATCAGACCACTTAAATACTTGGGTTGCACCGTGTACAGAAGTGTGATAAAAAAAAACTGTTCAAGAATGGGATTCAGGTGTGCCGATGCTGTTGCCTTCAATAAGCTCTCAGTGCTGGAGTGTTTAAACTGAACATTGTTAATGTGAGTCAGGGGGAATTTATTCAGCTCTGGGGGCTATGTGTTGTTCTGCTAAACAATCCCAACTAGACATTTATACTCCATAAAGGCGAGAATATTGAATAAGAAGGTTGTGCTGCTTTTAGCAATGCAGTGAATACAGCATTTCAAACTAGACAGAGAAAATATATACAGTATAAGCTAGAATTTTCAAAGTGGCAGATTTACACTTTACAGTTATTACTCAAGTACACAACTGAAGTGCCCCCCTCCCCAACCACACACACCCCTCCCTGACTGCAATAACAATTTAACCCACTTCCTGCAACAAAGAATACAATGTTTCACAATGTTGAAACAAGTTGCCCGTTATGTGATCGGCAACAATGTATCAATCTGGCCCGCAGCGCTTTGAAGTTTCCCCCCACTTCCTGCGCGTGTCTTTGGAGAAAAGTGCAGAAACATAGACAAGCGAAATATAAATAAATAACAAATTAAATAAATAAATAAATGAAAGCACAAGCTGACAACCAAAAGTAACGCGTGCAATCACTTCCACTCCGTAAACGCCTGAGACGACTGGAACACACTTACCGAGTGAGTAAAACACACATGCCGCTGCTTTGTATCCGAAATGAACCATCACTGCACACAGTTAGTTCACCCTGAGAGATCCCCGGTAAACTGCCTTCACTCCGGTATCAGAGTCAGGGTGATTCTGCACACGCGCTTCCTGTTAGGGAAAAAAAAAGAAAGAAAGAGAAAAAAAAAAAAAGCTAAGGAAAGAAAAAACGCGTCTCAGTGGCGCCCTCTGGTGTAAGCATTTCCAGAACTGATTCAATAGTAGGACTGTGCTGTGTTTTATATAAACAGTATGATTGTTAGAGGTTCTTTTACACTCTGAGTTTAACCATCCTAAATGCTTATAAACTTTAAAAGATTTTGTTGTTGTTGTTGTTGCTGTTGAAATAATTTTGGCACTGTTAATGATAATAGTCATCCATCCATCTAGGACAACCACTGTGACCATATAGGAACTAGGGACTGTGGAGGGCAATGGTGACCATTGTATTTATTCCCATTTTATGACCCGGAGAGGACCTCTGGTCAATATTCACAAATGCATTTACACACTACATGTGTAATTTGTAAGTTTAATCTACAGTGGGAGCCACGTCAAACAGCCGCTTGGAGCATGATAGGTCCATGACAGGACCGTGACAGGACCATGATCGATCCGTGCACGGAATGTTATCCCCCGCGATGACGTAGTTAACGATGCCCCGCCCCATAAACGCCCCCATGCGCTTTCTAAAAAGATGGTTGCAATGCTGTATAATTCCGCCAGATGGAGCATTGACTGCTTCAGTTAACTGCAGTGTCCAAGCAGCCGGTTACTATATTTGATATATATATATCATAACTTACGTCAACATAGTTTCATAAATAGATGATGTGGTAAAAAAGAGGGATAAAAAACGATTCATAAAACAGATTTAAATCACTCAATACACAATCCATGATGCTTATGCTATTTTTAATTAATGATTAAATTAATTAATAAAACTACTTATTGCAATATTTTTCACGACATCCTTAATAATCCTTAAAGACACGGTAACATCTGTAATTTATCTATACCAGTCGTTGTAGGTATGGAATACAATGCGGGCTATGTACAGTATTTTACATTACAGTGTATTTTATCTATTTCCGTTTAATACACTGGTAGATAATATTTTGCTGCAAAGTAACGCTTAAAATTTAACTTCTGCTTGGGTTTGTTTTCGTTATATTTTTTATGTTTTCGCTAATGTTTATTTTCGCTGATAGTCAAAAATTGGCAAAAACAAATCGATTAATAACGCATAATATCTGGAACAAATATCTGTTCATACGGATCAGTATGTCTTTAGTCATTTAACCAGTATAACGTTTTCCCGTCAAAGATCTGATGGGACATTAATCACTTATCACTACGGTGAATAGATGCGGCAGCAGAGACAGATTAAATCCCCATAAACATTCACACTTGAACACAATACTAACAGAACTAAACAGGTCCAGAGGGTCAGCGCCTGTTATCAGGACAGGAATCACCTACAGGATACTACTGTAATTTTTACTGCTTATATATTTCTGCGATAGTTTCATTTGGTTTTACGCGATTTCATGTTTTATTTGTTTGTGTGTGTCCGTGTGTGTGTGTGTGTGTGTGAGAGAGAGAGAGCGTGCGCGCGGGAGAGGGCTTATATTGTGATTTATTCAAGGTTACTAAAGACTGGCTTACTACTACTAATAAAAATATTTCAATGTAACCCATGGGTCTCAATCACAAAATCAGCCAACGCTGTAAACAGATGACAAGACAAATTATATAGGCTATTCTGAAACGTTAATTTGAACATTAAAAAAAAAAAAAAAAAAAATATATATATATATATATATATATATATATATATATATATATATATATATATATATATATATATATATATTACGGGGCTTCTCAGTCTTTCGTTAATTTTACTACTGACTGGAAACCAATGCGGCTTATTAAAGATGCACTGTTTTATTGGACATGGCTGTTTTGTAATGTTCTGCAGAATAAACTCTGTTTACGGTTCGAATATACTGTGAACGTCTCAAAGTCACGTCTCTAGATCCGTCTGCAGTAATGTTATCATGGTGTAAATTATTAACGTATCGATGTATTTCACTTGCAGACAAAATAGTCTAGTAACGAAAGTAACGAATTCGTCACTACTCTTCTCTTACGCAGCACGGCTAAAAAGATAATAAAAATGACACCAATCCTGCCATGATGCTACCCTGTCCATACACAACACTGGCTGGGGAGATGAACTCAGACAAAACTTACTATTATTTCATGAGATGAAATTAAGCTAGGATGAAGAGGACAGAAGTGAACTCCTCTCTGTGTAATATCTAAGTAGAGTGTAACTGGAGCAGCCACAAAATGCCCCCCGTGTAACTCTGATTAGGAAAAGCTCACAGACACCAAACCTGCAGCACTTTGGTGTAATTTTTATTATCTTTTTAGCCGTGCTGCATGAGAGAAGAGTAGTGACAAATTCGTTACTTTTAATAACTTGATGTTTGATTGAATATTATATAATTTCCAAGTTTGATAGTGTCGATTTTAGAGTGCATTACGTGCGATACGAAAAGAAAGTAAATAAACACGTAGCAATGCAAAGAGGACACAGCTGTGAAATATTTAAGCAATATAAATTCAACAAAGTGTGATCATAATGGTTGTTGTTGCTGCTGTTTATGTAATTGGTTCCACCGTGTTACTGAACGCAACTGTGTTCACAAAACCGAGCGAAGGGAAAGAAAAACACTCGCTAACGCGTTCGAATGAAAAGGGGCGGCGGCTTTTCTTTGAAGATAGCGATTGCGTAATGGGCGGCAATCCGTGGCAGGGGGGTATAACACACCTCTGAACGTCCTTTGTCTTGTACATGATTATATTCGTTCACCTTCCAATCCCCCACAGCGCACACACTGTTGCTATGTCTGTTGGAGCACTTGGTTATACACAGCACCTTAATGTATGAAACACTTACTTACTGGTTTGTTTTTCTTTTAAATATTGCTTATTACCTTTTCCCGCAAAATAAACATTAAACATAAACAACATGTTATCATTGTGTAAATTAACATATTGGTGTCTTTTAATTAAGGACAAAAACAGACCCTGCGCTTGTGTTTAGGACTGATGCTGAACAGCTGTGTTCTTAGGTTTAATCAACGATTTACAAGACAACAGTTAAAGCGGTTGTGGATGAGAGGTGTGTGTGTGTGCGCGCGCGCTCCTGCATTTCTCCGTTGGTTTAACACAAACATTTTGCGCACAGACAAGTAAGTCTGAAGTACCCCTCCCCCGCCAAAAACACACACACAGAGCAATTAGCACCATGTCACAGTCAGTATTCTCCACTGAGCTTTCTTACCTTCCAAGTTTGTCTTTGCTCTTTTAATGGATTCTTAACCCCCCCCCCAAAAAAACATTATACTGAGAAAAAAAATGATTATGGGTCACAATCACAAACTAGCACAGATACATATGATCAAGTGTTTAACTGTTGTTTTCATTCGTTTCTATAAACAGTAATAATAATAATTATTATTATCATTATTATTAGCCCAACTCTTTGACTATTTAAAACAACGTCGGGTCCCATTTTTTGCACATTGAAGTTGTTGGTTTAAGTAAATGTATTTTTAAATACACAAACAATCCCCCAACAATTAAAACACGCACACATTACTTTAAAAATAAAATTTATTCTTTCAAAATTAGTCAAAAGTAAAAGTAAAAACAAATAATTTGTATAAAACAGGTGAAAACATGTTTAATTTTTGCTTAAAGGTCATTAAAATACCCGGATAACACCAGCTGCTTATCAGTCTCTATCTGGTTCTTGTATATATTAAAATATCATTTTTTTTTTAAATATTAAAGATGGAACTGTTTAATTCTTTGTTTCCCCCCTAAAGTATTAGACGTTTTGCAATTCTATGTTCAGAACATACAGTAGACCTGACCAAACATCATTCTAAAGCTGTTGCACTGTGACGTCATCCCTCCTACAGCTCCCTTTAACATCTTGTTCAGGCTCCTCCAGTAGCTCCAAAAGGCCAACCGTCATCCGTCTGACCCCCCAATCCTCCACAGCGGAGCCCTGATTAAAGACAACAGGAGAATTTAGTGAAGACAAAGATAAATAAACTTTACAGAATATCTAGTTGTAATAAATATAAAAGATATTAGTAAACCTACACCACAGAGTGTGTAAAATACTGTTTTGGGGAATTCTGGAATGTAAATAAACTGGGATAACTTTAACCATTGAACTTTGTTAGTGTTAACCCCGGTCTGTCTGTATTATCGTCTGCATTAAATTAAAATGCGCTTTTCATACAAATAAGTTAGGCGATATAACACTCGTATATATTAGTTAATCTCTGAAGCCAAACTATAACTTCCCGAGTACTGAAGCCCCCCTCACCTCCTCCCACACACACCTCCCCCCACACAAACACACACACACACACACCTCCCCCCCCCACACTCCTTAACTGATAAACACTTCAGAGTTTTTATCCAGTTCGGTAACTAAGCGCTCGCGCTACCGCGCAAAGTCACGGCCAAATTGAGAAAAATATAAACCCGGTTATGAGCGTTTAGCTCGCGAGCTCCTGTACATCTATCCTCAGCTTGTGTCCTTCATGAACTGCATCACATAATATTCACAGATATAACCTGCAGATTAACTCTTACCCAAAGAATAAATAAATGCTGAATTTATCCAGACAACACGCGGTCAGATTCTAAAGGCATTGTTATAGAGCACAAACACTCTTCATCCGGTAGTGCAGCTTTTGTATTAGGGACATTAATAGTATTTTCGAAGCTTTAGTGTCTTTTTTAGTTAAAGAGGAGTGACATTGTGAGTTTATGACACTGACAGTAAGCTGTAATGTTAACTTCAGACTTGGTAAACAGATCATTAAGTTATCTAAAGTCACATCTGACCGCTGCTGGTGCTGCCAGTGATTTTCAAAACGGCCGGTAAAAAAACTAAACTGGAAAATAAACTGTAAACTAATCCCGAACAAATTTAATAAATTAAAACACCACTTACCGCGAATAGTCCATTAAGCCACCATCTTCATCTCTAGTGCAGTTTGGCAGCGTCAGTTCGGTGGGGGTGGGTTGTTAAAATCACGTGATTGCAACAGCGCAACTAAATTGCTGGCTTGTGTTAACGGGTCCTTGAGAACGAAGCGCCATCTAGTGGTGGAACCAGGTAAATGCATAAATAGGGCTTGAATGGGCGTGTTTACTGTGAAATCTTGACACGCCTTTCTCGAAGAAAAAGGAGGGGGGACTACGGCGTGCATAAGGCAGCCGTACGCCATTCGTACGCAATTCACACTTCCGCGGCTATTTGGCGTGGCTCCATCTGTACAAGTCTTCAGACTGTGGGAGGAAACCAGAAAACCTGGAGAACCCACCCAGCATGAGGAGAACATGCAAACTCTATGCACACAGACCCTGATGCACAAATGATGCCAACATAGTGTTGTAGATATGGCTTTAAAACAATATTCATGAATAGCATTTTTTTTTTATTTCTCAGCTGAAATACATCCTTGAAACCTGTTGACATTAAAAATTTCCCCTTTTATTCGGAAAATAAGGCAATACCCTGCAGGACTCAAACCCCAGACTTGACAATAAGAGCACTGTATGCTTGCCACCGTTTCACTAGGGAACATGTTGCTGTCTGCTGTTTGCTAGTAAATTCGAATGCATTGCTGTTTCAAACAACACGCATGATAAAATAACTAAAGAAAAATAAAGGAGAAAAAACCCTAAACAACTGCTTCCATAAATATGGGAAGGTACCAAAAGAAAAGAAAAGGAAAAGAAAATAATAAAAAAAGAGTATACTGTATTATGAAAAAAAAATTATAAAACCAGATGTCATGCAGTTTGTATGTTGTACTTACCAAACTGCAGTACAGTAAAGTGCATACTTAACAAAGCTCTATTGGATAATAACTTGTTTCCATCTCTGTGTTTCGCTTCTGAATTAAGATTTCTCTTTGCTTCTTGCTGTTGCTGTTGCTGTCTCTAGCACTGATTGTGCTGTGTTTGGGAGCCATAATGCACTACACATTAATATTATCTTTAAAAAAAATTAAATGGAGAGCTAAGATTACAACTTTAAAGAGATGTGCAATGTATAAACACACGTACACACACTACAAGTCAACAGTTTGGACACAGCTTATAATTCCAGTCTTTCCTGATTTTTATTTCTTCCTACATTGTAAAACAAGGCTAATGGCATCCAAAATATGCAATAAATTGAGATGTATCTTCTACTTCTGCTCTGTAAAACTTCATAACGGCTCTAATCTGATGTGCTGTTTGTTAATTGGTGATTTCTGAGGCTGGTAACTCTAAATGAACGTCTCCTCTGCAGCCGAGGTAAATCTTGGTCTTGCTTCCCTGGGATGCACTTGATGAGAGCCAGTTTCATCATGGTGCTTGATGGGTTTCACAAATGCACTTGACAATACAGCTCTTTCAAAAACAGTATTGTCAAGTGCATTTTTAAAACCCATCAAACACCATGATGAAACTAGCTTTTAGGCCATCAAGTAAGAATGGCCTAGCAACAACAACAACAATAATAATAATAATAATAATAATAATAATAATAATAATAATAATAATAATGATAAATATGTAAATAAATAGGCTCATCAGGAACACATTACTGGGGTCATCTCTTTAACTGAATTTAGGTGAAGTAACAAATGACCAGTCCCTTATGCTTTAAAGTATAGCTATATTGTAAATAATGTACTCTAAAACTACTGTTTACTATACTGTACAGCCGAGCAGTAAATAATAATAATAATAATAATAATAATAATAATAATAATAATAATAAGCATCATGTTTTTAGATAGATAGATAGATAGATAGATAGATAGATAGATAGATAGATAGATAGATAGAGTGCTTGTCACTCTAATGGTGGTGTGTGTTCTGCTGGCATAGCACAGCTGCAGAGAACACCTCAGGGTCAATCTCAAATAACAATGGGCCAGCTAACAGCTGCCTTATGCTCCAAAGGCAAAACAACCTAGGTGCTTCAATAAGATAAATAAGAGTTACATAAAGCTTAAAAGCCTCAATAATTTCACTACAATTAATGCATTTGTATCAGCATTACTCAATGTCATTTCAGTTTAACTAACATTCCAAAAATTATCCACATCTTACATTAAATTTGGTCGGCTTGTCCGTTTCCATGTCTGCTTGACTGTCAAGATATAGCTGGAGGTATATTAACACTGTTTTCCGTGAAGGAGTTGACATTTTCCAGTTTTCCGTCCAAAGATTGAATGATTTTGTTAAACAGCTCTTTAATAGCCTGCTTTAAAGGGTTGCTGTTTCCAATAAATCTGTCATCTACAGTAGAAGGTATCTAATGGCTCGGCTGTGTTCCAATCGAGTGGCTGTCAACTTAATTTGAGACTATTTAATGACCTGAGAAGGGATAATGACTAAGTTAGAGAATTATTGTTCCATCTCATGGGTTATTTTCTTACTGTACATTAATGGTGTCAGACGTGTGTTTGAGTCAAAACATTAGGCTTAGCAACCTGGCAATCGTTCTTATTTGGTTATCAAACCAAACATTAGAGAAGAACACAGTGACAGGTTAGTCATTGTTATAACTTACATTATAGCAGCTAGTCTGTAAGCAGTTGTTTTCTCACTCAATCTTTATACTGCTTTTCCTGTACAGGTTTGTGGGGAGCCTGGAGACTATCACAGGGGACTCTGGGCATGGGCATGTCATCATCTAATCCTGACAAGTGTGTCTGTTTGAGACGTTTGAAAAAAGACCCAGGAAGAATCGACAGCCTAGAGACCAAGTGGGCAGCATCCGCTCCCCAGGTAACCATCAGTAACTTTGGTGCACCAACCATAATGACCACAATCGTTTTCTATAAACTAGAATTGGTGGAATTGATTTGTTCCCGTCCTTCCCACGTAGAGTGTAGGTCAGTTTAGATGTGGTGTGAGTGTCAGAGTAAACACATGTTTAACTTAGAAAATCAATGGACTTTTATGGGATTGTCAGGCCTTATCGGTGGATTGCTGCAGAGATGGTTGTCCTTCTGGAAGATTCTCCTCTCTCCACAGATCCGATCGCTCAGTTTAGATGGCCGGCCCGCTCTAGGAAGGTTCCTGGTGGTTTCGAACTTCCACTTATGGATAATGGAGGCCACTGTGGTCAGATGAACTGTCAACTGTGGGACCTTATATAGACAGGTGGGTGCCTTTCCAAATCATGTCCAATCAACTGAATTTACCACAAGTGGACTCCAATTAGGCTGTAGAAACATCTCAAGGATAATTAGGGGAAACAGGATGCGCCTGAGCTCAATTTTGAGCTTCATGGCCAAGGCTGTGAATACTTACTGTATGTACTTGTGCTTTCTCAATTTTTTTTTATTTTTTATTAATTTGCAACAATCTTAAGTAAACTTTTTTCATGTTGTCATTATGGGGTGTTGTGTGTAGAATTCTGAGGAAAGAAATGAATTTAATCAATGTTAGAATAAGGCTGTGACATGAGAAAATGTGGACAAAGTGATGCGCTGTGAATACTTTCCAGATTACATACTGTAGTACTGTAGTTGTACTTACAAGGAACGGTAATGGGGAAAAAAACATACAGATTCTCTGGTATATCCTGACCACATACAAAACTAACCCTAACTACAGTAACTACTTACTTACTACTTACAACTAAATGCCACAATACAACATGCAGTGTTGCAGAACACAGTATGTCTTAAAGATATTTTTACAGTTTTGAATCTGTCCAACATCTTTAATGCCAATGTATGCATTACTCTGTGGTGAGATTTAAAAGAAAACAGCACAAGCCAGTGTATAGAATAAAAGCATCTAGAACAGTAATAAAGACATGCATAATCTTATAACACTCTGAGCACTTAAATATATCTTTGCTTTTATAAAGAAAAGGCCTAATTACAGTATATACAGAATGGTTTATTTAATTCATCTATGTATCTACCATTCCCTTAAGAATAAAAGTGAATAAGAACTTAATCTACTGCATAGAGACGTGTAATTATGTCACATCTCAGTAATATCTAAAACATGGGTATAAAAGGTACGCAGAATATGAATACCATTCTGTGGCTTTCTTATCTTCTTTTAAAGTCTACATTTACCTTGCTTTTGACTGAGTCATTCATGGCAATCTTATGTGTGTCTTCAATTAAAAACGTCTCATTATTTATATAGGTACAGTATAATTAATCTTTAGATCTAGAGCATGCCTTAGTGTCAAGACTGCTTTAACAATCAGCCTCTGAAGCTCACAATATCACATGCACCATGAGTCATGTTTATGTCGAATAAGCATGGGCATTTATATTTTCTTAACAGAATTGTGAATAAAAAGTGATTGTTGAAAATTAAAATATAAAAAAATTATACTTCTGAATATGTCAGACTAGGTCGCCTTTTTCATGATCTTGTTCAGATGCTTATTGGCCACTCTGTGTGTTTGGTGGTGGACAAGGTTCATCATGGGCACTCTGACCTTTTCTGCTATTTGCTAATCTCTTCTCTGGGATTGGACCAACCTCCGCTTCCCACACGCGTCAGTAGCCTTGACTCCCATGACTCTGTCACCAGTTGGCATTCCTTGGTCCACTTTTGATCCTTATTAACCACTGACATTTTGAGGATGCTCTGACTCAGGTGTCTATCCATCACAAAGTCACTCATATCCATTATTGTTTCTAATTTTACCTGCTTGCAGCACATCAACCTCAAGAACCTCAACTTGCTGCCTATTATATCCCACCTTTGACAGGTGCCACTGTAACAAAATAGTCCATGTTATTAATGTCACCTGTCAGTGCTTTTAATGTTATGGCTGATTGGTGAAAATTTGTGCAGACATTTTACCAAGAATATTTTCCACCCCCTCTCTTAAGGGCTTTGTTCATATTTTTTTTTTTTTTGGGTGCAGTTTAAATTTATTTTTGCAAATCAATCAGCAGTTTTCTTTTGCTTTACATTTATGCTTCATTCATTTCTGAATTATGTTCTTTTTCCTGTTGTTTATGGTCTCAGTAGACACATTGATTCTTTTTATTCCCCAAGTTGAGATCTATGACAGGTTATTATTTTCTATTTTAAGTCACAAAGGTGCTTTTTCCCCCTGATTCTCACTGTAAACTCATATTAAATGTTATAAGCCAATTGTTGTATTAATGAGACACGGTCAAGCTGATTAAATAAAGCATTAAATGGAGGATAACTATTCAAACATTTGAGCTTCTTAAAAAGACAACTTCTGAATTAAAGTCACTTTAATAAGAACTCGCCATTAAATAACACAGAGTCTCCTGTTTTAGTATATTAACGCCAGTTTTTTCTTTTTACTTGTAGTAATATTTTTGTCGTTCAAAGACCCCCTCATTCTTCAGTGATTCGCAGACGATATCTGTGTTGGATGCAGCTGAGATCTCTGACCTGAATTGCCTCAGGCTGATGAATGACACCAGGTATGTTATGGATTTATTACACCGATCGTGCCAATTTTAACTTCCCTCCTCTCAACATGCATGACTCACTCTAAGGTTCTTGCATCATCCTCTTTCCTAGTGGCACTAAATATGGCATATATAGTAAGATCCTGAATAGAGCCCTCAGGTTGTCGTTTTTTGTCAGCATTGGTTTTTTATGTGTGCTTGTATGTGTTCAATAATGGACAGGAGAAGATAAAATAAACTGTTACAATATTTGCATTTGTTTTAATTTCTATTTACATTAATTCATGATAGATTCTTATATCCAACTAAACTGGCTTAGTGGGTAAATGTATAAAATTGAAACTAGAGGGCACTGTTTTGCCCTTTGTAGTTTTTGTTTTGCAGGCTCAGTTTCCCAGAAGGCACCTTGGTCAGGTGATGCGGGAGCACACCTGAACCGAGGTAGGTCGTTAAATCTTCAATAAAGAGCTGATTAGCCGGGGTAACTGGGTCGAGCATTGAACGTTTGTACGTACTGTCAGTTAAGTGGGCGTTTTATTTTTCTTTGTTTATATGTTGGTTATTTTATATTGTTATTTTTGTAGTTCAGTTTATGTTATCCCATAACTACTAAGCAAGTTCCCAGGCTAAGTGTGTTTGTATGTGAGTCTTTGGTGTTCAAGTGTGTGTGGAGCTGATTTGGAGTTGAGTCGTGTTGTGTTAGAGAAGAGGTACTGTAAGTAGTTAGCCTCGGTGTGTTCCTTAGCCCAGCCTCCGTGTGTCCCTGAGTCCCTAGTGTTGTGGTAGCTAGTTGCAAGTTGGGCTAAAGACATGCTTAGCTGGATGTATATGTAGCTGACTGCCATGGTTAGCTGATAGCCATGTCTTTAGCCTTAGTCCTGTCTCGTGTCTCTCAGAGTCTCTCGTCTTGTTCCCGTTTTCAGCTCCATGCTTAGCTTAAGTCTGTTTCGTCCTCAACATGTGTCTCAACATAGTGCTTATGTTTTATGTATTAGAGTCTGTGTCTTGTCAGTTAAGCATGTACTTCAGTATAATGCTTGTCCTCTCCTCTAGCCTGGGTATTGGTCAGTTATAGGTTGTATAATTTAAGTGTTCGTTTGTTTTTCTTTGGGAGTCCTGTTTTAGTTATCCTGAGAAAAAAAAAAAAAATAAAAAAAATATTTTTTTTTAAAACACCCCTCTGTGCCTATGCCTGCCCTTTTCTGCCCATGACATTAACAGCCACTACCACCCAATTTCATGACATTAAAGGTTAGGGGCTCTTCTTGACTTCAACTTCTTAATGACCTTTTAAAGGTCCTTAAAGGTCTTAATGACCTGAAAATTATCTGAAAATGGTAATAAAGTGAAAATAATTTCACTAATTTATGTTACAAGTAAATGCTTCTTGTTCTTATTAAAATTTATTTAAAAACTAAGACCCAATAGAATAATATTTTAAGATATTCATTTATATTTTAGGACATTGGTGGCTCAGTGGTAGGTTTCTCACCTGCCATGTGAAAGGCGAGGGTTTAATTCCCACCCAATGCCCAAACCCCATGAGATTGTCCCTGATGAGCAAGCGAAGGGTGAAGGCGACAGTGGCAAGGAAAACCTCCCTGAGATGACAATAGCAAGAAACCTTGAGAGGAGCCAGACTCATCAGGGATCCCATCCTCATTTGGGTGATAACAGATAGAAATATCAGCTGAAAGTTAAATAACATAAAGTCCAGTTCAGCACAGGGATGAGTCAGCATGTGCAAAGGGCAGGATCACTGGGAGCACAGGAGCAGCATGTGTAGCTCCAAACCATCATGAAGCAGAATTCAGCTGGAGCTATTATCCCAGACAGCATTGTCGCATACTGTAGTAGTCATGTTGCATCTCCTTGTGCTGGCTGGGTTCTCTTCCACAGTCCAAACACATGCAGATTAGTCTAATTGACACTCCCAAAGTGCCCTGTGTGTGTGGATGCATGCATAAGTGTGCTTTCCCTGTGATGGACTGGCACTCCTCCTTATGCCCAAAGTTTCCTTGGATAGGCTTCAGCCTTCCACACTCCTTAAAAATTATTTTAGTAGTAGAAAAATGTATTTATCATTCCTGATATTAAATGCAGCATTAACCAAAATAGAAAATCAATTATGAATACACAATGCATTAGGTTAAATAAATAAATAAATAAATAGTGGTTCTACAATACACTTGTCCAAATTTGACTACATAGATTTAGTCTCTTAACAAGTACAGGAATAAAAAAGTTTTTGGTTTTGAAAACCTGAACAAAAGCTTGAAGGGCAGAGGTCAAAGTTCTTGTTAAGTGGCTGTTCAGGACAGTTGAGAGCATTTCTTAGAGCATTATTAATAACTCTTTTAAAATAGATGCACTTTAACTGAATATGAGTGTGTGATTTTGATTCTTTACTACAATCACCTTGATGGCCACCTTGATATATCGGTAGAAGGATGCTGAGGTTTGAACTGCCAGGCAGAAGGTCTAGAGATGGACCAAAGAGGAGATTTATGGATGCAGTGAGAGAGGACATGAAGTTAGTTGGTGTGAGAGAAAAGGATGCAGAGGATAGGGGCAGATGATTCGCTGTGGCGACCCCTGAAAGGGAACAGCCGAAAGACAATATATATATATAACTTTAATGAAGCTTTTCATAAGTGCCCATGCATTTCATCCTTAGTTACCAGGCAGAAGTGGAATACTAAATAAGCATATGTGATTGATATTGTACTGTTCAACTTTGTCACCTTGCTCACATCAAACTTAAACACAGACATAAGCAGAATTTTAACATCAGTACTGTCACAAAACTGATAAAAAATCAGCTACTTTCTAACATTAAAAACATTTTTAAGTTAGCTACTCTCCTCAATTTGCTTTTTTGCTTGCTTGCTTTGCTTGAGTTTTTCAGAACATTTGTGCTGAGCAAGTAAGGCTTAGAAGTTGTGAGAATGGGTATAGTGTACCCATAGTGAAACGGGGCAGAATGTACTTTATTTGGTTGAAACCAACAACCATGAAGGTGTCCACGGCAGCGGCAAAACACATGCAGGCAAAGTGAAACAAGGCTACTGTATAATGGTTAAGAAATAAAGGAGGCATGGGTTAAATCAGAACACAGTTACGTAGCAGGAAACATGAAAAAGGACAACACACAGCTGTGAAATGTACAGTACAATTGAAAAGACTCTGCAACAAGACAAAACAGTGTAACTATGTATAAACAAACTAATCAAATACTAAAACAAAACAATTAAATCCAATCAGGTTGCAACCCACTGACAGAACAAGGGTGTGAACATTAAGTCACATGATGCTTTTTATCCTGGGAACCATGCAGTGAAGGGGACATCTATGATATCTGTATTTTGTACCCACGAATTCAACAAAAACCTAATTAGAAAGTGATTCCCAATTTAGTTGGGATTTGGGACTTATCTATCTAACTCTTATTTGGTAGGCAATAACACTGTAATGTTCCATTACAGACTGCATGTACAGTGCAACCTCGGATTACAAGTAACGCGGTTTGCGAGTGTTCCGGAAAACGAGCAAGTTTTGGTTTATGAGTGCTGAGTATCATGTATAACCCATGCGCTTCTTGTTTTGATACCAAGCGTCACGTAATCACAACTGAGCCATCGGTTTTTATCTCTCTTGCCCTGCGGAATTGTGGTTAAATCGTCTTATCTGTCAGGATTTATTTGTGCGGGTTAATTTGTTTTATTTTTACTTATTTTGTATAAATTATTACGTATTTTTTTGGGCTGTAGAATAAATAATTTGAGTTTCCATTATTTCTTATGGGAAAATTTAATTTGGTTTATGAGTGTTTTAGAATATGTTTTGGAATTAATTATGCTCGTAATCCAAGGTTTTTACTATATTTCTTTAAAATTATGTTATGCATGGTCAAATTTATCTTTTGTCAATTAAATGCTGCTAACTAATAGTTTTTGGCTGTTTGCAGGGACACATTTGTCGAGTTATGTACAAACCAGATTGTGAATGTGTTTCTTTATCGACTGCACTTGTGAAGGCACAGGTGCAGCTGCAGTACATCAGTATG
Source organism: Clarias gariepinus (assembly GCF_024256425.1). Lineage (NCBI taxonomy): Eukaryota > Metazoa > Chordata > Actinopteri > Siluriformes > Clariidae > Clarias > Clarias gariepinus. Next base: position 7,384,789 of record NC_071110.1, read on the forward strand.
GTGAAAATTGTTGAGGGAGCCACATGATCCCTACCCTAAAGGCCCATCTCAGCAAGAAAGCAGGACAGTACTGATAGAGAGATAATGCAACACACAGGGAGAGTGGAATAGGTTTGTACTTGATGCCATTAAAAAAGTATCCTCTTATAAAGTTTAATGGCAGTTTGGAGAATAGCTTGACATTTTTGAAATTTTCCAAATTAAAAACCTATCCAAATCCCAGTTGGATTTAAAACCAAATGCAGAAGTGTGGTTTGATAAAAAATAATTCGTGAGCATCAGCTGGTCAATTCTTACACAAACATTACCCCAGCATAATGGCATCTTTTTCTCCTCAGTGTGGCATTCTGTTCGCTGCATTCAGAGTGCAGGAGTTCCTCATCACAGATGTCATCCCATTCCCCATATCTCTGTCCTGGAGCATTGAAGCAAACAAAGCCAAATTGTTAAGCTGCCTAGTGCACAAAGCACTATCAGCATTCACTATAAGAGCAACACAGAAAATCCACAGAGATGTCTTAATCTACGTTTCATATCAAGAGCTGCCAGGGTTCAACATAAGCAACAGCCAGAGGGCATTAGCAGGTAACTTACTTAGCTAGCTAATACAGTATGTATTACTGTAATTTTGCTCATAAATTATGGTAGATACGAAGCATGACACCCCCCCACACACACACAATCCAAAGACATACAGATTAAGTTAACCGGCAATCCCAATCTGCCCATAGTGTGTGTGGTTTTGTGTGCCCTGCAATGGATTGGCAGTCTGTCCAGGGTGTACTCTAAGTCCTGGGATAGGATCCAGGCCCCCCCTTAAACCTGTTTACAAAGTAAGCGATATAGAAGATTAATGAATAAAATGAATGGCCCTTTCACCCAGATAGAACTTTGTAATACCAAGGTCATGACTTGTTCTGCAGTCTCTCTCTCTCTCTCTCTCTCTCTCTCTCTCTCTTTCTCCAGGCCAAGAAAATTATACAAGGGCTAGAATCACCCCTGTCCATGATGCAATGTTATCACATTCCACAGGAATATATCTGTTGTTTTATAAGATGTGTATTTAGACAGTATATCACTGTTGTTCCCTTATAGGCTGGGTTTGCATCAGATCACACAATTACCATATTTGTTTAAAAAAAAATCTGGAGCAGAAGATTGATTCTTCTGCATCATGTTTACTTGATTATAATAATGTCACATTACATGTGCACATAAGTATGTTTCACAGAACACCATTAACATTCATATTGGTGTAATTTACTTCTTGTCCTTTTAATGTTGCCAGCCGAAGCCTTGCTATAAAATGCCTGGCTATTAAAATGTTTAAATGTAATGCCCCCTTTCCTGCGACTGTGATTATAGAACAAGACACAAGTAACAAATGATCAGACATGAAACTCCCACAAGTAAGTCCCACAAGACAGAGAAAACTAGTCCACTGTTCCCCCCTTAGACAAAAGAACACAATCATACTCAATCACTGGACATTAGAGCTCCATCTCTAAAAGCTTAGTGAAACAAATCTTTGTGTACAAATGTGTGCCTGTATGAGTGTGTCTGTGTTTATCTCTGATATAGTATACATAATATATTACGTATGCATGTTCTTTACATAGAGATTAGAATAAAATGACAATTTGACTTAGAGATGCTGTACGAGATAATGTGGTTAATCTTCTTCATCTGCGGAGCTGATCAGAGGAATGCGCAGTCAACCACCAAATGCTAATAAAGCCAAGATTAAAGTCAAAGATGTTGAACTACTGGTCGAGGAGCAAATTGCATTGCCCTGCAGCTCCCAAAGTATTAGGTTTATATCCTTATAGAGCTCATTCTTATTCTTGTTTAGTGTTTAGGATCCCTGTTATTTCCCGAGAAATTGCAGACACCCAGCTTGAATAAATACCTAGTGTTGAATTAACACTCAGTGTCTTTATGCATCCAGTTGGACTTAAATGAACTCTAAAAGTGTTCATTTAACATTGGAGATTTTACTCTTTAATTCACACCTAAGAACACAAATTAAAAACCTTGACACTTTTTTTTTTTTTTACAAAGGCTTAAAATTATTAGATTACAAATTAGATTTTTGTTTAGGAAAAATATACTGTGGTTACTTGAAAACAAGAAAACGTTTGCTGCATTCACATCCACCACCTTTTCTCTATTTGTTGCACCTACATTTCCCTCTTACCCTGCCTGTAGCCTCTTGTCTAAGCTCAACATGTGGTGTGTAAGTTGTAAAAAATGGTTATGGCAAATCTGCTGCCTAAAGATTGCAATCTGTGCTTGTGTTAAATTTGCTGTATAGTATATTTAATGCTCAGATTAAAAAAAAATGGTTAGAAAAAATTATGTGCATGATGTCAATCAATGTCCATGATGATCTTCAGTGTAGATACCAGTTGACGGATAGATGAGACCGGGGATTTCACACATAAACAGGATGCACTATAGTCGACCCGAAATAAGTAAATTACAATAATTTTTAAGTTTAAAAAATGTATGCAAAAATGCAGCTTTCACTAACCTCTTTCACTACTTTTTTCTTTCTCAAGCACAAAGCCAAATGATCCAACAACCCCAGCAGGAGAAAATGAGAAACAATGCCAAAAGTGCAGTAGAGGAGAACATTTACGTCTGTCGACATAAACTACAGGGGCCCTATCAATCGTTCCTAAGTGCCAGTGTGATTCTGCACAGCCATTGTCTGCACTATGATTCAAGTGTTTTTTTTGTTTGTTTGTTTTGGTTTTTTTTTTTTTCAACTCTGCTCTCACTGTGAAAGTCTTGGTAGCTGGTTTTCTCTACAGCCTTTCCCCTGCTGAATCCAAAGGAAAGTACTCTTGTTGTTTTCTTTGTTGTAAGAAAAGGAATGCTCTGACTGCATCAATTCATTAATTCTTGATCTTCTATATATACACAGTATATATATATATATATATATATATATATATATATATATATATATCAGTAATTGACCATATTATATATATATATATATATATATATATATATATATATATATATATATATATATATTACATATTATTACACATCAATTTTATTGCATTTTTATTGTTTCAGTACAAATTACAGAATTACTTTTTCACATGCTACATAATTCTGCATAATTAGTCTGAAACCACCCATTATATTCCACATTTTGAGATGGCCCTGGGTGCCTCGTCCAAAGTTAAGCCCATCTCCAGCAAAACAGTGCATATCAACACATTTTAGCTGTACAGTATGTGCATCTGACCAAATCCAAAACTACATAAAACTAAAGATGTGTGCGAGTGTAACAATTGTATAAGCGGGGCTGGACAAGAGTGAAAATGTCATCATTAAATGCAGGAAGCGAGTGTTTAAAAACATTCATTGTATTAGGGCTAGTTAAGAATTGCTGTTGGAATCAGATCACAGTAAGGCAACATCAAACAAGGATAATTTGTTACAAAACCCCATTACAAAAAAACCCACAAAAATTGAGCACCAAAAACAGGAAACACAGATATCTTAGAAGGGCAAAAGGCATAAGACTTGATAAAGTGGAGAACAGAAACAACAGGGTGGGAATAACCATTTAAAAAAATTAAGACACAGTAAAGGTAAACAAATTACTATAAACTCATAGTAAATTTTAACATGGTATAGGTACCATAGTAGTATGAAGGTTACTGTACCACATTATTTTTGACAGTACCAGGTATTTATTTTCTAATTTATGGAGCATGTAAAAAATATGGTATACATGCCATATATATAATATTGATATTTATATTGTATGGTACCATTGTATGTATCTTACATTAATTAAATAATAAAGTGTGTGTTAAAACTCTTAACATTACATACAGCATTATGTTACTGCCTGTACTATACCATGCTAATAGCATGTTCACTAACATATCTAATACGGACATAGCATATTAGTTATCTGCTGAATTTGTTGGCCCCTGTGGTACACAGTAAGAGTCAGCGGTAGCTCAGTGGTTAAGGCATTGGACTACGGTTCGGAAGATCCCAGGTTCAAACCCCACAACCACCAAGTTGCCACCGTTGGGCCCTTGAGCAAGGCCCTTAACCCTTAACTGCTCAGATGTGTAATGAGATAAAAATGTATGTCGCTCTGGATAAGAGCGTCTGCCAAATGCCCAAATGTAAATGTATTTACCAAAATATTGTGATACATAGCATAGTACTATATGCTAGTACTACTAGTACATAGTACTGCATAGTACAGTACCCATTGAAGTGCCACAGTACATACTGTAACATGGTAGAGTACAAAAGCACAGTACAACTTATAATAGTTCCACCATAGTACCCCTAAAGTGCCATACTACCTACTTTATAATGTCCTATTATGGTGTGTACTATAGTTTATCATAGTTAAATGTCTTATGGGTAGAGACAAGTCTAGGCTGAAAAAGCAGATGACATAAATTCAAATTAAAATTTTATTTGTCCCATACACAGTACGATATACAATAAAATGCTTAGACATAATGTTGTAAGTACTTAAATACGGTAACTCTTTTGACTGTGTAAAGCTTCCTTGCGACAATGACAATTGTTAAAAGCAGTATACAAATAAAATTGAATTGAATAACAAACAAAATCTGAATGAATTTGAGTGAACTCAAAACACAATGCATGATGGTTGCAATTGTTGTTTAATTTGCAAGGACTAGAAGGCCATGTTTACAGCTGGGATTCACATCTGATCTCAAGCAAACAGCCAAGATCCATAGCTGTTCACACCAGGCATTATAAATGCCCCTCCAGTGACCACTTGTCTTCAGATGTCATACATTATTTCCACAGAAGTGCTGGACCTGCATACCACAAATCTGCTGTATCCCCCCCAAGCAGCAACATTGAGCAAATGCTGTTTTATTTACATGTCCATGTTGTTCCAAAGGCTTTGCTCATTTGGTCTGTTTACAAAACTTTTAAACAAATGGGAAATAAGCTGACTAATGAAGCAGTAAAAAGGGAGAGTTATTATCAGGTTAATTACGTATTATCTGGCCAAAACAGTGATTCAGTCAATCAAACTGTCCTTTGTAGACATGTGCAAACTGGATATATGATGTGGCCATGTGTGTGTGTGTCAGATCATGTCTAAATGTGGTCTGAGTAATCATATTACAAACCGTATTTGAAACGCATTTGGCCAAATTTACACTTGTTCTTAGTGCTGTTCCCTTGTAATCTCATTAGCACAAAACACATGAGAAAAGCCAGGTTTGAATAGGTCCTGAAAGTAATAGGATTAACTATCTAGATCGCTTGTGGAGAGTCTCTGGGGTCTTATGCTGCAGTTACTCTTGCATAACCAGAGCAAGAAGAACAGGCAGTAATTTGGGTGGCGTCTAATTTTTGGACAATTTTTTTTTTTTTTTAGGGTTTTGTCTTTACTACTTGATCAAGAAGAGCTCCACTTGTGATATACGTTTAAAGGTGTGAAGAAATGTTTTTAGAGCTTTGCGATTCTGTTTAGTGTTCCTTTCATTGCAAACCCAGTTGCTTCCTGTGAGGACGCTTTCTATCTGTAATGCTTTGCTAGAGGAAGCAACTGTTGTGATACAGGTCCTTAAGTATGTATTTATCCAACATTTTGTATTGTTAACTGAAAAAGAAGGCGTCATGGTGGCTTAGTAGTTAGCATAGTTGCCTCGCACCTTCAAAGTCCGGGTTCAATTCCCTGGTTCAATTCAACACCTCTGTGTACATAAAGTTTGTTTCCTCATGCTTGGTGGGTTTCCACCGAAGACATGCAGATTAGGCTAATCGGTGTTCCCAAATTGCGTGTGTTAGTGTGTGTATGTGTGTGCTTAGCGATGGATTGGCACCCTGTCCAACTCTTACTGGATAGGCTCGAGGCCCCCCGTGACCCTGAGTACAGGATAAAGCGGCATAGACGATAAGTGATTAAGTGAGTAACCGAAAAAGATTTGATCAGGCTCATACAAGGGACTTTCAAGTCAAATTGGGACTTTTTTTTAATGAATGAAGTGTAAAACCAACTGACAATCGCAGAAGACTTTGCTTGAGACAAGTTACAATCAAATGATTTTTACACAAACAAAACCACATAGAATTAAAAGAGAGGGTTCTAATTTTAAACATTGTATATAAAGGAAAAAAAATAACTAAATAAAAAACTGTTTCTTTATATACGGTCTTGTTCAAGATTAGAACCCTCTCTTTTAATTCGGTGTGGTTTTGTTTGTGTAAAAATCATCTGATTGTAGCGGGTAGTATTAGGGAAATGCAATTTCGGAAAACCAAAAACCCATAACTTTTTTGACTATATAATTGATATGAGGCCAAAGAAACGTGAGCAATTCTAAGTACTTCCTAACTACTTCCACAGGATTTAAAAGGGTAACTTGCAACCAGGTACTGCTCATCAACAGCCCTTGGTTAATTGATCATCAGCAGATGTGCAGATCTCTATAAAAGCGAATGTTTTGGCAGTTTCCTGGTCTGGAGCGTTCAGGTGTGTGTTAACACAATGCCAAGAAGGAAAGACATCTTAGAAAATCAATTGGTGTTTCACATCAATCTGGAAAGGGTTATAAAACCATTTCTTAATCATTTGCACTTTAACATCCTACAATGATAAAGTTTGTTCACAAGTTGAATTTAGAACTGTTGTCAATCTTTCCTGAAGTGGACGTCCCAGCACATTCTCCCAAGGTCAGGCCATGTAACACTTAAATAAACAGCTACATAAAATAATTAGCTACATCTCAGACCCTACAGGCCTCACTGAGTATCACTCTCACTCAATCAATCATCTTCTATACTGCTTTATCCTGTATTCAGGGTCGTGGGGACACCCTGGACAGGGTGCCAATCCATTGCAGGACACACGCACACACACTACAGGCAATTTTGGGAACACCAATCAACCTAACCTACATGTCTTTGGACTGTGGGAGGAAACCCTCCAAGCATGGGGAGAACATGCAAACTCCTTGCACACAGAGACGGGAATCGAGCCTGGCTGGGAATCAAACCCGGACCCTGGAGGTGCAAGGCGACAGTCCAAACCACTACACCACCATGCCGCCTCTCACTGAGTATGATAAAAGTCCATGACAGTACAATTAGAAAAAGAATGAACAAGTTTCTATGGACAGATGAAGCCAAAGTGGAGTTGTTTGTCCTTAATGCCCAGCACTATGCTTGGTGAAAACCAAACAGCATTTTAGCAGTAACAGGTCATACTCACTGTCAAGTATGAATTCAAGGATCATCAAGAATGATTTGGGCTTGTTTTGCAGTCACAGAACCTGTGCACTAAGTCGACCATAAACTCCTTTGTATATCAGAATATTCCAGAGGCAAATATAAGGCCATCTGACAGCTAAAGATTGGGCAAAATTGGTGCTCTGAGGTACACCTGTAAATTTACACCAAAATGGACAAAATAAAAAATAAATAAAAGAATTGAGGTTTTAGAATGGCCTAGTCAAAATCCAGACCTCAGCCCAGTTGGAATGCTGTGGTGGGACCTTAAGAGAGCTGTGCATATGCAAATGCCCCCCAAAAACTCAATGAACTAAAGCGATGTTATAAAGAAGAATGGTCCAGAATTTATCCATAACTATAAAAGAGACTGATAAAATCATACAGGAAATGATTAGTTTTAAGTTATTGCTGCTAAAGTTAAATGTACAAGCTATTAAATCATGCGGCACTTAATATTGACCAGGGTTTCCCCCTTATTCGTCCTCATGGCTTCTGTTATTCTGCACAACAAAAAGTCCTGGTTTTACTTGAATGCCTGTGGTATATCATAGGTATGCATGGTGTATAATAGCCCCTTATTTACAGAATTTAAATTTACCCTTGGTTGCTTCTCTGAACAATCCTTCGGTACTCTGTCACTGAATTTTATTTGACGGCCTCCTGTAGGCCGATTCATGGTTGTGCCAAAATCACTTCAATTATTACTAATGGATTTAATGGTACTCCACAGGGTGTTCAAAGTTTGGACTAAACATACCCTGATTAATATCTTTCCAGAACTTATTGTCCCAGATTTCTTTCCATTGCTCCTTGGTCTTCATAGTCCTGTATGCTTAGATGCATTCTCTAAATTCTACAGACTTTCAGGCACAGGTGTATTTCTATTTAGATTTCGCAACACAAGATTTAACTAATTTTGTGAATTTTAATGTCAGCAGACTGCACCAGACCTAATTAAATGGTATGCATACTTTTACCCAGTCACAACTTTATTTATTTATTTATTTATCTATCTATCTATCAAACTATATTGTGGCGTGGACGGGGCGGCGGCTGACGACCAGCACGCCTTGCGGGGGGTTTCTATGTGTTCACCCTGTTGGGGATGTGGCTTTGGCCATGTTTGTGTGTGGAGTGTGTGTTATGTGTTGAATGTGCTCCGATTCATGCTTAGGCTGAATTGGATGTAAAACGCTACAATATTAATGTGCCCGAGGCAATACTATACATTGTGAAGAGTTACAGTATGCCACAAATTTGTTTTGGTACCCAATCTCAGTTATTAGGAAATGCTTCCAGCTTTTGAGACAGATGGAAAGTTGTTTAGATGATGAAGGAGCTGACCCAGAGAGCAAATTGGCAGAGCTTAAGTTTAGCTCTATTTATCATTACAAATACGTCGGTTTATGTCTTATCTAGCCTTCGCCATATCACCCTTAAACATTCAAAGTTAAATTATTCCATCAACATTTATAGACTAATTTATTTTGGACCTCAGAGTGAAATGGGCTGTGATGGTCCCTAAAAGACAAAGTCCTATTGTCCTATTAGCTTGAAGTGTGAACACATTGAAGTCGGTTAACTGACTATTGAGCGAGGTTTTGAATGCATGCAGCATTTGACATTTTGCACTTTTGGAGGTTAAAAGGTTAGAGGAATTTGGACTGAATACTAATTGGTTACTGTGTAGTACAAAGTCAGCTCAGGTTTATCATGTCTCCAAAAAGAACTGAAGCAAAATTCTGCGTTGTTTTCTGCTCTCCTGAAGCTGGGCATGCCTGTAAGAGATAGATAGCAGAGGTCCATGAAAGGATAGTGTCTCTTTGAGAAGCTCTGTGGCAAAAATACAGAAATACAGGGCAGGATTGGAGGAGTATATCCTGGGGGAAGAGACAACTTTCATTTACAGTGCATTTGTAAGTAGTGCTCTCCCACTGCCCTGAGCTAAGATATTGCAACTTGAACTCATGAAGAACCTGAATCAAAAATGCTTATGTTTTATGATACTACAATGCATGACTGTTTCTTTTATTCAGTTTTTTTCTCTCTTAGTACTGCTACAGTTATAACAGAACTTTGATTTTTACTTTATACAGTACATTCTTAACATGTGAGGAGGTAGTATAACCATTGTAACAATTATAATAAAGTAATATTAAATGTTTCTAAATATTTATTGTTTTCTTGTTTTATATATATATATATATATATATATATATATATATATATATATATATATATATATATATATATATATATATATATATATATATATATACTCAGCAAAAAAAGAAATGTGTAAATAGTAGTAAACTTAGTAGTAAACTTAATGTGTAAATATTTGTATGAACACTAAAAGAGTCAACACCATAAGACATAAACTAAAAATGTTTCCCAATGTGTCCCTGAATGAAGGGAGGCTCAAAATCAAAAGTACCAGTCAGTATCTGGTGTGGCCACCAGCTGCTTGAAGTACTGCAGTGCATCTCCTCCTCATGGACTGCCTATTGCGGACAGTCTGAGCACTGATGGAGGGATTGTGTGTTCCTGGTGTGACTCGGGCAGTTGTTGTGGCCATCCTGTACCTGTCATGCAGGTGTGATATTCAGATGTACCGATCCTGTGCAGGTGTTGTTACACGTGGTCTTCCACTGCGAGGATGATCAGCTGTCCTTCCTGTCTCCCTGTAGCGCCGTCTTAGGCGTCTCACAGTGCGGACATGGCGATTTATCGCCCTAGCCACATCAGCAGTCCTCATGCCTCCCTGCAGCATGCCTAATGCACGTTCACGCAGATGAGCAGGGACCCTGGGCATCTTTCTTTGGGTGTTTTTCACAGTCGGTAGACAAGTCTCTTTAGTGTCCTGCGTTTTTAGAACTGTGACCTTAAATGCCTACTTTCTGTAAGCTGTTAAGGTCTTAATGACCATTCCACAGGTGCATGTTAATTAATTGATTATGGTTAATTGAACATGCATGGAAAACATTGTTTAAACCCTTTACAATGAAGATCTGTAAAGTTATTTGGGTTTTTACAACATTATTGTTGAAATACACAGTCCTGAAAAAGGGGACGTTTCTTTTTTTGCTGAGTATATACTGTATTTATTTATTTATTTATTTATTTTGGTAGGGTCAGAATCCAAGAACCTACCTTCCATCTTTGTCTGTTCATTTAAACGACTCCAATAGACAGCCAAATCCAAATCACTATCATAATGATTTTTATCTAAAATAAGTTCAGTTCAACATGCTAAACAGTGGTCTACACCTAAAAAAAAAAAAATAATCATAAAAAATATTCAGCTTTAATTAACCAACCAATCAATCAGCCAGTTGATTATCAATGATTTTTTTTAAAGACTCACTCTAATAAGTGACTTTAAAGTAAATAAATAAATAAATAAATAATTATGTTAACTAGGAGTTCTAAACAGAGACATTTGTTGTACACTGAGTTAATTAGTTAGTTAGTAAAACCTCGGTCACAAATATTCTTACGAACGACGGGTTCAGACATTCGTAGTAGTTTGATAGTTTTTTAAAGTCTCCTTAGGAGGTTGGAGGTTTAATTCTTAAGAACAATTTAAGGCTTTCTTCAGAGATAAAAGTTGACTTTTATATCATGCCTTAAGGTAGCCTTGGGATCTTCCTACAGCCCACATAAGTCGATCTTATAAAAACCTTTGTCTTATTGTGGTCGTATGTCACCCATATTTGCAAATTACAATACACTCAAGTAGTTGGTAGGAACATCTCCTGTTATATAAAGTGGCAGTTCTCCACTCTCTTGTCTCTGTTGCTGGAAAATTTGTGAAAATAATACATTTTCGAGATGGTAATAATGCAGAGAAGACAGCTGCAGTTGCAAAATAAAAAAGAAGAAGATCTAGCAGTTGTAGCTGCTGTGTTGGTTCAGCTGCAGCAGGAAGAGCACAAGGGATCACATTATGATCTAAATGATCCAAGAACATCATATGTTGTTGTTAGGTTGTTCCGAAGGCACTCCTAAGGTCACTCTATGAAGAGTGGATTTCATGCCATGTTCAGAGAAAGTTTACCATCGACCTGGCCAAGAACTTACGACCAGGCTACAAACTCTGGATCTTTATAAGGCTGTCTTAAGAAGACCGTAAAAATTTTTTGAAAGCGGTTCAGATGGGTATTTGTGACATATGCTTTAGGTATTTAGTTAGTTAGTTAGTTTCTTTATTCCCTACAGAAACAGTTTTTTTTTTAAACTATATTTAATTAATAGCCTTTAATTAATAGCCATTATAAACCTTTAACTAATATCTTTGTTCAAATTATAGCTTAGGTAAAACTATAGAGATTAAATTACAGCTCTGCACTAAAAGGAGCTAAAGGAGTTCTGATCTAATAATGTCGGGAGCTGGAGAACACTGACAGTCATGTAGACAAGCCTTAGAATTTACTACATAACTACCTGTCAAAAATGCATGATTGCTGTTCTTATTTTTTTTTTTTTCATTCAGACAGAATAATCCAAGCCTTGGGTGGACCTGATTGTGCATAGCCAATAACGAGTCCTCAAGATATTTCCATGAAATGTTCGGTAAAGCCTGCGACAACCCACCACTCCATAAATCACCTACAGTACATCCTACTAAGAAACTGTGCATGGAATCTTTATTTTTTATCATTAAGTCTCTTTCATTTGTAAAACATTTAATGTAATGCATGTGTAGTACATAAGAGTAGTACTTGTTATTTATGTTTAGATTTTTTGCAATGTTATGGTTTTTATGACTTGTTTTAATATTTCTTGCATTTGTCTTAATAAATCCTATATCAAATATATTTTATACAGAGAATTTAATGACAACAAAGAAGACTTAAATAAATAAATCAACATTAAAATAGCAACTCCTGCATTTTTGTAATGTTTTTGTATGAACACACCAAGGATATTCCATTTTTGTAAGATGGAACCCCTGAGCTCGGGTTAGTGTGAAACTTGATATGCTCTTCCCAAGTTTGTGTAGCTATTGTGCCCTCTAGAATAATACATCTTATTGTTTTACAAGTTGTCTTGGATTTCCTGTGGTCTTCTCATCCACTGAGCTGCTTCTGAAAGGGTCGATCCCTGCCAGCGAGAGATCTGGCTTCTCACATGTAGTAGGGACATTAACAACCTCGAAATATCTCAGATTGTGGTAAGCTTTAAGGCTCCCGTGGTTTAGAGGCTTGTTAGAGTGCTTGAATATTTCATGTCGGAGGCTACAAAGCCAGAAAGGGGGAAAAAAACAGGTCACAGAACATTGGGTCATCCTAAAATGGTAAAATGCATTTTAAAGTCTAAGAAACAAGCTTACCGCTTCCCACATTTAGGATAAACAGAGGTCTTAATCTCTTTCCTGATGTCTTGGTCACTGAAGCTTTGCAACACTGATGTCTTGGTCCCTGACATCTGCAAAGACAGTAAAGCTTCAGGAGCCATATAGCCCATACAAAATCACTACATACACCATTTAATATTCCTGACAGCATAAACCAGGGTAACAAAGTACATAAATAATAAAAATTACTACATTTATATTTTTTCTATTTATTCATACTGTATTATGAGCATTGGAGGTACCTCACTGCTTGTGTCCTTTGCTTGAGCAGAGCTGGGATCATCTAATGGAGTTGTCTTGCCATCAAGCATGGCATGCGCAGGCATGCTCAGAGGATCTACAAGAACCTCATAGGGAACAGCAGGGTGCTGCCATGATGATGCAATATGAAGACACCATTGCTCAGGCTGCCCAAAGGTTCCTGTCGTGTTCAGATATAGTATATGTCACAAACACGCACAGGCATGCAATATAAAGCTTGCAAATCTTACACTATGCTGTGGAAGTAGTTAGTTCACTCCTTCATGAAGTCTAGAATAAGATCAGAAGGCCTCACTGCTAAGGAAATTTTCTCTTAGCCTCGAATGCAAAACTGTAAGCATAAATTATGAATTGCATACTATAATTATATATCCATGCTTCTCGTATGTACACTTCTGTAATGTCAGTGTTACAAATTTTTCTTTCTTACTTAATGTAAGCTGATATTTTGCATGTGGCTTAGCCAACTAATTCACGTAATGAATTTTGTGTCAGTGCTGCCTCAGATTCATCAATGTAGCACGAAAGTTGTAAATATGCATGATCTGTAATCAAAGTAGGATAATTATAAATAAGGATTTATTATCCAAAGTAGGATAATTATAAATTTATCCTACATATAAAGACATAAATTATAATTTGTATTTACACTATAAACACTGATTAAAAAATTTACATTGTAAGAGTAATTGCAGATTTGATGAATCTATACATTTTAAGTAATAAAACCCTGCTTCATTGTTGCATTTACAGGAAATTACACAATATGGCCAAACAATTGTGAACAAATGACCATCAAACCCATATATTGCTTTTTGAGCATCCCATTCCAGATTCAGGTTTCCCCTTCTTGCTATTAACTTAAACTTTTATTGGAAGTCTTTTTGTGTGCTTGTGGAATGTGGGGCAATAGTGGGGTCAGCAATGAAGTCAGGTGAGGAGGCCTGGGGTGAAGTGCTTAGCGGGGTTTAGGTCAGCACTCTGTCCAACTCACTTGAGTTCTTTCACTTGGCAAACCATACGTTCATGGGCCTCGCTTTGTTCTCACGGGCACTATTATGTTGGAACAAGTTTGGATCTCTTAGTTCCAGTGAAGGGAACCTGTATTGCTTTAAATTTTGCTACGGTAGTTTGGGGATAGAACACATAAATGTGATGATCAGTGGTATAAAAACCTTTGGCCATATAGTGCATGTCTACATCTATGGTTTTATCCTACACATATCTTATTCAAGCTACACTAGATAATTTTATTTTAATTTGAAAACCCATCAAATATGATATATTGATATGTTGATAACCCCTGATAAATGTTATGCAATATTAACAATTCCGTCCAAATTGTCTCCAAACCATTTGTGTTTTTTTATTTATGCCTAAGCCAAGCTATAAAACTGACCAGCTTCTATAACAAAGCGGTATCCCAAACCTCGTTATACTGTAACTCCTAAACAAAGGCACTATACTGTATAGTGTGTGGAACAAGTGACTAAAAATTTTTGTTATTATTATTACATTTATATAGCGCCTTTCCAGAGCTCAAGGACACTTTACAATGAATGTACTGTAACAAAAATAGATAATACGACATTGCAGTACTCAAGCAGAGAAACATTAAGTCAACAAACATACAAAAAATCTAATATAACAAACTGGAAATACAAAACAAGACCTAACAGACAAACATGCAGAGGACAGGTGGATTAAGCAAAGGGGTCAGTTTAATGAATCAGAGGTGTAACATTCAGAAAGCAAAGTGAGTTTTGAATAAAGATTTAGATACTGAGATGTTATTAACAGAACCGAGTAAACGTGGTGGGGAATTTAAAAGTTTGGGTGCAATAACACTAAATGATCTGTCCCCTATTGAAGAGAGGCGGTACTGAGGGACAGCGAAAAAGCCAGAATTGGAAGATCGTAAGTGAGACGGTATATAGGGGACAAGCAAATTGCAAATATAAGAGGGAGCTAAGGTAGACCTAAGAAAATCGAATTATAGAAATCATTGCGTGATGAGATGAATGCATGGATGGTTCAGCATCTTTGGTAATGATGAAGGGACACAGTTGGGCGATACGAAGTGAATGGAAGAATGCAGATTTAGTGACAGATTTAATGTAAGACTGAAAGGAGAGTGTGGATTCGAAGATTACGCCCACATTTTTGACAGAAGTAGATGCTTTGATGTGAGAGCCAGCAATCTCACAGGTCTAATTGGTGGAAATGTTGCTGGTGAGTGCTAGGGTTCCAAAGAAAATTATCTCAGTTTTGTCCATATTAAGTTTTAGAAAATGTAAGTTAAGCCAATCTCTAATGTCCTTCACACAAGCAGAGATTTTGTCAATTTGGGCAGATGGAGTAGGTGTACAGATAGGATAAAGTTTAATGTCGTCGGCATAAAAGTGATAGTTAAGACCATGATGTTAAAAATCAGACCGAGTAGGATTATGTAAATTGTGAATAATAGTGGGCCAAGAACAGATCCCTGGGGAACACCTCGCTTCAGGGGGACAGTGGCGATCAAAAATCCTTAACAGAAATGTATAATTTTCTATCTGAGGGATAAGAGGAAAACCAAAAGAGAGCAGTACCAGAGATACCCAGACCAAAGAGACGAGAAATATGTAAATTATGGGAAAAAGTATCGAAGGCAGAGCTGAGATCAAGAAGTAGGTTAGTATAGACAAGGAGCCAGAATCACCAGAAAGCAGTAGATCATTTACTACCATTACAAGTGCAGTTTCAGTACTATGGAAGGGGCAAAAACAAGATTGAAAAGGGTCAAAGAGATTATTATCAACTAGAAAAGACTGAAGTTGGGTAGCAACAGTACTTTCCAGTAATTTAGATATGAAAGGTAAATTAGAAATGGGACAATAATTAGATAAAACCGAGGGGTCAAGGTTGGGTTTCTTGAGAACAGATGTAACTGCAGCAATTTTTAGTGGCAATGAAAGGAAAGAAAATGAAGCAGAGGTAAGAGATGCATTGATGAAATGAGAAATAGGTGCAGAAATGGCAGAAGAGAGGTAGGAGCAGTATCAAGGTGACAGGATGAAGAGTTGGATTTCAAGATTAGCTTAGAGACAGAATCGGGGGTCGTCAGAGAAAAACAAGATTGAGACTGACTAGATAGATTGGTTGGATGGCTGAGCTCTGTATCAGTAGGAAAACATTGGTGGACAGCATTAGTCTTCTCAAGCAAATAATCCATAAAAGAGCAGCAAAACTCATTAGATACTAGAGCATCCTGAGGTGGGCGGTTAGTAAGTTTATTTATTGTATTAAATAATGCTTTTGCCCTGTTGCTCGATTTATTAATTGTGGCAGAGACAAAGTTAGAGCGAGCTAAAAATAGAGCGGATTTATAAAATTTGAGATGATTAAGGAAAGCCAAATAATGAACAGTAAGACCCGTTCAGGCCGTCTATCGGTAGCCTTAAGAATACGGAGCTCAGGGGTATACCAAGGGGAAGAGTGAGTGGCGGGGACATTTCTGGTCTTGATAGGAGCATGCTGCTGTAGGATTCCAAAAATTATAGAGTGGTAATTAGATAGTATCACAGATAGAAAAGAAATATCAATGACATCAGAGAGATTCAAAGAGACAATAGATGTACAAAATGATACAGTATTAATAGTAGCAATGTAATGTACACACATTAAATGGCACACTAGCTTTCTATTTAATGCTATTTAACCTATTTCATGCTATGGAACATAATGTAGTTGATATTGTAAAGCCAAATAAGTGAAAATATAAAGAGAAACTTATAAGATTTACAGGACTGTCCACTCCCTTTATGGTTTATTCTTCCCATGATCTGGCTACATATTACAGGGAAAAGCTATTTTCACCCCATTAATTACACTATTAACTGTCAGGTGCCAGCTCTGCTGATATCATTAAAAAAAAAAAAAACATCACAGGAGGATACTTCACATTCATGGCATGTACAGTAGCAGACACCTTTATCCAGAGCAACTTAAATTTTTATCCCATTATACACTCACCTAAAGGATTATTAGGAACACCATGCTAATACGGTGTTTAACCCCCTTTCGCCTTCAGAACTGCCTCAATTCTACGTAGCATTGATTCAACAAGGTTCTGAAAGCATTCTTTAGAAATGTTGGCCCATATTGATAGGATAGCATCTTGCAGTTGATGGAGATTTGTGGGATGCACATCCAGGGCACAAAGCTCCCGTTCCACCACATCCCAAAGATGCTCTATTGGGTTGAGATCTGGTGACTGTGGGGGCCATTTTAGTATGGTGAACTCATTGTCATGTTCAAGAAACCAATTTGAAATGATTCGAGCTTTGTGACATGGTGCAATATCCTGCTGGAAGTAGCCATCAGAGGATGGGTACATGGTGGTCATAAAGCAATGGACATGGTCAGAAACAATGCTCAGGTAGCCCGTGGCATTTAAACGATGCCCAATCGGCACTAAGAGGCCTAAAGTGTGCCAAGGAAAAATTCAGCACCATTACTCCACCACCACCACCCTGCACAGTGGTAACAAGGCATGATGAATCCATGTTCTCATTCTATTTACGCCAAATTCTGACTCTACCATTTGAATGTCTCAACAGAAATCGAGACTCATCAGACCTGGCAACATTTTTCCAGTCTTCAACTGTCCAATTTTGGTGAGCTCGTGCAAATTGTAGCCTCTTTTTCCTATTTGTAGTGGAGATGAGCGATACCTGGTGGGGTCTTCTGCTGTTGTAGCCCATCCGCCTCAAGGTTGTGCGTGTTGTGGCTTCACAAATGCTTTGCTTTAACGAGTGGTTATTTCAGTCAAAGTTGCTCTTCAATCAGCTTAAATCAGTCGGCCCATTCTCCTCTGACCTCTAGCATCAACAAGGCATTTTCGCCCACAGGACTGCCGCATACTGGATGTTTTTCCCTTTTCACACCATTCTTTGTAAACCCTAGAAATGGTTGTGCGTGAAAATCTCAGTAACTGAGCAGATTGTGAAATACTCAGACCGGCCCGTCTGGCAACAACAACCATGCCACACTTAAAATTGCTTAAATTACCTTTCTTTCCCATTCTGACATCCAGTTTGGATTTCAGGAGATTGTCTTGACCAGGACCACACCCCTAAATGCATTGAAGCAACTGCCATGTGATTGGTTGATTAGATAATTGCATTGATAAGAAATTGAACAGGTGTTCCTAATAATCCTTTAGGTGAGTGTATATCTGAGCAGTTGAGGGTAAGGGTCCTTTCTCAAGGGCCCAGCAGGAGTAACCTTGCAGTGGCTTGAACCTGAGACCTACTAAACTGTAGTCCAATTTGCCTTACCACAATGCTACCACTACCATGTTGATATGTGTGGGTGAAGCAAAATAACTGGTTAAACAAACAAACAAATTATAAGCTGTTGATAATAATTGAATATTGCCGGGTTAGGCAATATCCAACACAACAGCAATCTCTCTCTCATTATCATGATATTGCTAAATTGTATACTAAAATTTTGCAGTTACTTACAAATAAAAGAAAAGGGTCACTGCAAATAAATAAAGAATTAATACCAAAACCACTTGTAGCCCAGCCTGGTGAATTTTTTTTCCTATATAAACCTGATTTTCACACAGGGTTAAGGTCCTTACTCATTTATGTGTGTGTGTGTGTGTGTGTGTGTGTGTGTGTGTGTGTGTGTGTGTGTGTGTGTGTGTGTGTGTGTGTGTGTAAGCTCATTTATGTGTGTTTATACTTTACACCAGATCTAACTGCTGGTTTTCAGACCGAATCCTATATCATTAATGGAAGATTAATACATCAAAATATTAATAATAGTAATAGTGAATAATAACAGTGATTCAAAGTTAATAAAGAATGAGGAAAGTAATTTTACAAATTGGGATATATTTATTATACAATAAATATACCTATAAACTCCCCGTGTATGCTCCATAAGCGCACTGTGCAGTCCAAAGAGGAAGTGAGTAGAACTTTGTCATTTTCGATGATTTGCATGCTTGAATAGAAGCATACTATAAAAAATCAGTACAGCTGTGACTTTTTAAAAGAACACGATAAATGAAAACTGAATAAAATACCTACCCAGTGATACTGCTAACGTGTGCTCGCCAAAACCTTATGGCTGAAACGAAAGTAGTTATTAAATCAAATCCTTAATTTCTACCCATGAACACAATTTTTTTGAGCAAGAAGAAAGAAACATTACATTTTGGAGGTGTTTGTTCGTGAGTGATTGCACACTCCTCAATGTCGTAAACACAGATGTAACCGACATGATCAGCAGCCAAGAGGAGACGGTCATCTTGTGTAACCACCAATTTTGTGATCTGCTGCTGGTGTCTAGACTGAATATAAATAAAAAAGAATCGGTCAACAGTTATTTTTCTCATTGGTTTATAAGAATGTATAATATATAGAAATTAAACATGACACATACCGCTTTAAACGATGTAAAAAATTTCCCCCCATTCAACACATTCCAGAAATGAACATAACCTGAGGAATATTAAATATGCTTAAAATATTAAGTCAGTATTTTAGTCTAAATAAACACTTTATATCAAGAAATTTGGTCTATTTTAATCAGTCTTTGTATTCTGTGGCAGTATAATTTCCCTGGGCCAAAATCTGGTCCAGTACAAAAACAGTTTGCAAAGACTGGAGTGGAGAAGCTCTAATAACCTGGACAGAGCCCTGACCTCAACTCAATTGACCAGATTTGGGATGACCTGAATTGCTGACTGCACATAGACCTCCTCACCCAACACTCAAGGACCTGACCTCTGTATAATGCTCTCATAGCTGAATAGACAGATGCTTACAGCCACACTCCAAAATCTAGCCCAAAGCTTTCCAACAAGAATGGATGTCATTATATCAGTAAAGCGGGACTAAATCTGGAGAAGAACTTTCAGAAAAACATGTGAGTTTTATAGTCAGGCTATGACAAATGTTTCGCTATAAATTTATCGTAAATTAATTTTAGTACTTAAAGTGTCTTGTAAAAGTGTCAAATTATTTTACAATGCACTGACTGAGCATTTTTCATTATTTACAGAATGCAACAAGTCAATGCAATGTTCATATTTGTGTTATGAACCTGGAGATCTTTGCCATTAAACATTATAAGCATTATAACCCTTTTATTAAATTTACCTTCGATTCCAGAGGACACGAGCGATGCAGCAGAGTTGAATGCAGAATCTACTGACCGGGTCTTTAGGAAGACAAGACTTAGCACACTTCTGTTCACAACTACACAAAGATAAAAAACAAGATATGAATATTACAAATTTTTCAGTAATGACAGTTCTTAGTATCATTATTTTTAACATAAATTATCTCATAAATTTAAATTTATCTCAGACTATATATATGAATATATATCATGCAATTATTTAATTACTTTATATTTGTATGTGTTTTTTTCTTAAATTTTATGTTATTTTTTTAAGTTTTAAAACAGCACCCCTTTAACAAATATTCATGATACAAAGAATTTGTACCAGACCACAAGGCGTAAATGATCTGTGTGATGACAGAACCCTAGTTTCAACTGTACAAGCAAAAATGAACGTGTTTGAAAAAAAAGCATTATTTTAAATTTTTATGGAGGAGAGTTCTTACTGAGAAGGACCGAGGGAGGGGAGGTAGCAAAACACAGCCATGACCACTTTAAATCAGACCATACAAAGAGGTTCATTAAAAACAGCTCTGTGTGAGAAGGAACCTGTCTGGGGAGCACAGACTGAGAAACACAGCTAAAGAGCTGCAAGCAACCTTCTTTTTTTTATATAATGTTTGGTCCCTGTGTGTGAATCCTTGCGTAAGTCTTCCATTGTCCATGCCATCATATTCTGTTTCTAAATTAAATTTATGGCTTATTTTTTTTATTTTTATACAAGTAAATTCTGAAAAGCTAATTATCTAATTTTGCTGTCAAACAGTTCACATACATCTTGATGTATGCAAATAATTTTAAATGTATTGCCCAAGATATCTAATTATTGTAAAATTATTATAGCAGCCATTTTAGAATCATTTATACACGTTATCTCTTGTTCTTTTGTTTTATTTTGTTTTATAAATATTGAAATTAGCAAATAAAAGCAATCTAGAATATATATTTATTTATTTTACCTTAAGATATAATCAATATTAGTAAATACTTGGTATATTTGAAAATATTTAAACAACTATTTATAAACAAATCTCAGCAGTTAAGTTTTCTTTCCATACAGGTTGTTACATAGTTGTCACAGCATCAAACACTGAGGAGTGCACTAACACACTCTGTACAGATTACATTTACTGAATGGAACTAAAATTGAACTTGAATTCATTACTTTGCACTTAACAGAGACGCTAAATGAAGAGTTAATGACAAGGTGTTACTGTAAGTTAAAAAAATCTGAGGATAGAATAGCTTGATGCTTCAATAGGCTTACAGATCAGCTCTAACACGCTTGCCAACCGGGGGAAAAACAAAAATATGCATGCACATGATGGTGCCTGAATGTTCTTCAGTTTGTTCAGAGAAAAAGAGGTTTTTAAGTTTCCACTCCAAGCACCATCTACATCTGTTACATCAAAGTCCATGAGCTGTTTAACATGTGCTGTTGCTTCTAGAGAGGATGTTGTATACTGTACTGTGGATATTCAGAGACAGATGAACCCTAGAAGCTGTTATTGTACTGTATAAGAAATAAGGAGCAATAGTTGGAAAAAGAAATTTTTAACACAGTCTAGAGGAAATGTTAGAAGACAGGTGTAATATAGAGGCAAAAGAGAAACCTTTTTCAATTCAGAGAAACCTGACATTTTTTACGAATATTGTAAAAAGAATTACACTTATATCATGTGAATGATTTCCTCAGGCTGTCCCACATATTGCACATAATCAGATTTTTTTTCCAAAAAAAAAAAAAAACGTACCCTGAGTGGGGTCTGTGTGCGAAGGCAGAGGTGTAAGAAAGCGGCACAGGATGTGTCCAGACACCACGTTCCACACAATGATTTCTCCATCACAGCTGCCAGTAGCAATCAGAGCTGGAGGACACTGGGCTATACACAAAATGTCCTCTTTGTGCCCTTTTTTCTATTCAATAATTAAATGTATTACAAGTTGATACATGTCAAATTTTGTAATAAGTGACATTTTAGGATAGTGGAATAGTGATTTTCAGATGTTCGTGTGTATGTGTGTATGAACATTACCAGATCTTCTTGCCACGAGGGTTGTGGCCTATGAACTTGATGAGTGTCATCTGGTAAGTCCTAAAAGAATACCACTAATTTTACATTTTGTGGAGAAAAACATTTTACTGAAACCTATACAAAGGTCAGTGTTTCTAGGTTGTAGTTTAACCAGAAAACAAGTTTTAAATTGAAAAGACCATGGAACAGAGACAAAAAAATAGATCAGATCATGAAAAAAATTTACTACTTGTTTACCTGAAAACATTTAAGACCTTTGGCACAAAATTCTTTCAAAATTCTGTACAAACTTGATAAACATATTCCACAATATTACCCTCTCAAAATATTTTTCTTGCCCCCTTTTTTTTTTTTTTTAAGTTTCTAATTTGTGGAGTGTGCTTTGAATAATGCATTATCATACACGGCAAAATGAAGAGAGAGTGCAGAGTGAAGGTGCGAGGGATGCAGTAAATGAAAAATGTTAATGCACTGCACAGCGATAAACAGCAAAGAAAGCAGGTCACAGCAGTCAGTCTTTTATGTGAGCCATCTGGGGAATTAAGCTGATATGAAATGGGAAGCCTGGTCTGCCTAGGGTCTTTATACTCACTAAGTAAACGTCAATCCTTCGACCCCAGCCAACTGACATCACAAATCTGCCAGAATAAATGTGAACCATGATTCAGCAAAAAATGTGAAAAACAAATAAGAGAGAAGGAAAAAAATGAAATATGGGCTATGCTGAAGTTTACACTCACATGTTTCTGTGCACTTGCAGATAGGAGCAGTCGCAGATCTCCTTACTTTCATCCTCTGCAAAGACACACAGAAGCTTCTACCTAAATTACATCTTAAATTTATAAAAAAGCTGGTGTGCTTTTAGTAGATTAGATTTTTAGTACTCTCACAGGAAGAATTATTTTACTTGAGATCATATGTTTTTTTCAAAGTGACTGCATAAGTAATAGGTGGTCACAGATCAGTGCAATATTATAACATGATTAATTTCTGTGAAAGCTTGTAAATAATATGGAATATTTTACATGTAAAAAAAGGTGCCAACGTAAAAAAAAACATATATATGGAAATACTCTTATTAGTTACCTAAACATCATTTAAACCTCCAATAAGCCAATCATGCCACAATATCATCATTATCATCATCATCATCATCATCATCACTGTCTTAACTACTTTATCCTCTATACAGAGTCTAGTGGGCCTGGAGCCTTTTCCAGAAGACTTAGGGCATGTGGTGGTATACACCCTGGGTAGTGTGCCAATCAATTGCAGGGAACACACTCACTCACACTCTCATTTACACACTACCTAGTCTGCATGTCTTTGATGTCCTGCAATGGATTGGCACCCTGTCCAGGGTGTACCCCACCTCCTGGGATAGGTTTCAGGCCCCCCACAACCCTAAATACAGGATTGTGTATACAGGATAAAGTGGTTTAAGTGAGTAAATGAGCGAGTGAGTGCATGTCTTTGGGGGACAATATACAAACTCCATGCACACAGACCCGAGGCAGGAATCAAACCCGGAACCTGGAGGTGCATGGCAATAGTGCTAGCCACTAAGCCACCAATGCCGTCCTCATTCCACAACAGGGCGATAAAATAATACAAATGCACATCAAGAGCTTTTGTTAATGTTCTCATCAAATATCAGAATCAAGAGGAAAAATTATGTCGGCAATGTTGATCATGCCATGATGGTTAGCACCAGGTGGGCTCGTTTAATTTTTCTTGAAACTCCTGATCTCTGGGAATTTTCATAGTACAGTAGAGAAAACAAAAGGCACACAGTGAGAAGCAGCTGTGAGCTGTCAGAAAAAAACTGCCTTGTTGATCAGAGTAGAATGGCTGAACAGGTTTGGGCTGACAGGAAGTGTATGTTAAATCTCATAATAAGCAAGATGAGAATAAAAGCTAAATCTCAGAACTCCAAACTCCAAATCTCAGAACTCCAAACACATCAGACTTCTGCAAAGACTTGAATCAGATTTTATATCTGTCAGTCAAAAACAGAAATCTAAGACAACAGAGGACACGGTCACCAAAACTGGGCAGCTAAAAATGGGAAAATAATAAAGAATAAACTGTGTAAATCTAGTAATTAAATGTTTAGCCATTTTTCTGATTTTCCATCTATTTGGCTAATTAAACACATTTAATTAAGATGATCATGTACTTTATATAGTACAGTATAGCTTAGTATAGTGAATTAGGATGCAGGTAATAACATTACTTATACAGCTTATCATTGTGGTTAAGACAAGTTAAAAACAAAGAGCCCACTGTAAGGCTGAGATTATAAATAGTTTTTGTTCTGCAACTATGCCAAACTATGACCTCTGGTACATTTTAATTTTTCTTGCAGGTATAAAATGTTTAAACCTATGTACAACTGAGATGGGCTAACACACCTTGTCTCAGTATCTTCAGACAGTGACCATTGTGAAAGTTCCAGATTTTGAGACAGCCATCTCTGCCACCAGTTACAAGCCTTTAAAATAAGAATATTAAAAAGTTAAAGAAATAAAAAAGAAGTAAAATATGCTTTGATGCACATGCAAATAATAAATGTTGAAAAATCAGACCTTCTTCCCTTTGGATCAAATGCCATGCAGGTTATTGCAGAGACTCCATGAGAACCTCCATACTCAAAGAGCTGACTTCCTGTGTCCACATCCCAGACTTTTACAATCTGAAACAGAGCAAATAATTTTTGAAAGCCCTCGTCAAAAAGGAGTGCAACAGCCAAGAAGGGATTGATATAGTCATGTGGAGTAGCTACACAGAAACGGGACAAACATTGATATTTATTTCACTGCAAATGATGAAATGTGACTGTTTATTTATATGTTCATAAGTTACAAATATAACTTATATCTACAATTACATTTACAGTACACTTCCAGCATTTGGCAGACACCCTTTGTAAAGTGACTTACAGATCTTTAAGGTCTTTATGTATACCAGTATATACCAGGACCTTCAGTTAAAACCCCTATTTTAACAAATTATACCTTTTAATTATAACAAATACTTAAGGAAAAGGTAGGTCTTAAGGAACAGGTAAAACATCTTTCGAAGTCTGCCAATGCCTCAGCTGTTCGGACATCTAGACGAAGTTTATTCCACCACCCAGGTGCTAGAACAAAAAAATTATCTTGATGTACCCTAGGAGATGGTGGGAAAGTTAAGCAGTGCTTTTTGTTTGAAAGGTATGCTAAATGCCTCTAGCTAAGCATGCTTTACAAATTTTAGTTTGCTGTTATAAAATTTCCCTTTTAATTTTTGTCCACCAAAGTAACTGTAAATGTAAACAGATACAATATCTCATTGTTGGTTTTTCTTAGTTCCACAATGTAGCTTTAGTGTATTCAGTGAATGTTACATTTAAAATGTAATAAAGGAAGAATAAATTATCGTTTGATGTGTCCTTATGGGCATACTGTATAACACAAAGAGAGATTTAAGAGATAGAGGCATGTAATAATAATCAGCAGGTCATTGGCTCTAACACTGAGCTGGCACCACAGTTCAAGTCTATCCTTAAGTCATCAACAATGTAGACTAAACTATGTTGTATTTCACTAGCACTAGTTTAGAGTGGGGTCTGGGATATGTATTATTTTTATTATTATTATTATTATTATTATTATTATATTTTTTGTGAAAATAGTGGAAAATACTACCTACAGTGGTTACCTAATCGGAATGTTGGTTCTACCGTCGCGGCGCTCGGCGGCAGCATTTGGCTTTGTGCATTTGCTGGCTTTTACCGCTAAGTGGTGCTAACTATAGACTGACGCCTCATGCCTTAGTTCATTCTCTGCAGGATTAATGAGACACGCTCCTTTAGAGCTGCACGTAGTAGCGGTTAAAATCAAGTAAAACATTGTAGTTAAACAAATTCATAATCACAGTACTAAAATTACAGTACAAATGTAGAATTCAAGTTAAATTAAATCTTTTTTTTTTTATCACGTGAAATTAGAACAGACCCGCATTTAGGGTTTTGTGTCATCTTATATCTTGTGTTCTTTAAATTTATAGTAGATTTATTAACTAAATTAAATGACCATAAAATTATAACATTGTCAGGACGTTCTACTGCGTCAGCTGATGTTGGTCATTTAGCCCCGCTTGTGTTTTTGCGTTATTATAAGAATAAAATGCAGTAGACTGTTATGATCTGTAACGGGTTTGACCCATGTTGCACGGACAGCACCATAAAGCACGGACACGAGGCGAGGTCTTACGGGAAAAAATGGGAAGGAAAGTGTTAAAGGAGTGAGGATGAAAAGGAAGGAATATGCACGTGCAGGTTTGGTTGGCAGCGTGGGCCCGTGAGGACAGCAGCTCCTGCCTCCGTCCACTTGCTCTGACTCTGCTCTCCGTGGATGGCCGGACTGGCCCCTTCCATCTCTCACTTCTTTGAAGTCCCTGGGGCGCGGTCCATTTGCCCCGCTTGCATGCCGCACTTCCGTGTTGTTGCGCGCGCGTCGCACTCACACCGCGTAGTAAAATCTACTGTAACCCAACAAACCCCGAGTATTTTATAGCGCGGGGTGCAAGCCTGGGATCATTAGCAAGGATAGCCCACCAGCCGTGCCTAATTTTGCGGCCCCGCTTTTTTGCATATCTAAAGGGGAGGCCGCCTAACTAGTGAGCGAGAAGCGATATTGATTTGGGCGCATGCCGTGACAGGCTAAAAAAACTATTGTCCTCAAAAATGTAACAGATGAGGACTCAGATTAATGTGCAAAAACTATATAATAAAACTATATAAGCTACATGGCCTTTATAAGACTCAACAATAACGAAAAAAAAAACGTTATGATTTTGTAAGTGTTGTAAGGTGCGCTGTTCTGTATTGTTTTTGGTGAACTTGAGCGCGTCAGAAAATAAACGCAAACGTTTTTTTAAATGGTCAGTCTTCTTGCTGTTTTTCCGACGTATTTATAATCATTAGTCTACTTCTGCCGGTGCGCTCTGAAAAACTTGCGGCTGAGTGCTGATTTAGACTACGGAGTAAATTAAAGAGGAGGATTACGATGCCGAATCGAAGTCCTGAGCCCAAACCTCATTTAAATTAAATCAACAAATATTATAAGTAAAAACAATAGCCCACGTTTAGAAAACGTTAATAAATTCTTTCTGACATGAATTGGCCCGGTGTTATGTGCAGAGCGCCGGGAGATTTCCTGAAGCTCCGAAATCGCTCAGGCATTTTTTTTCTAAATAGATGCTATCTTTAATAACTGATGGAGGTTTTGAGCTGTATACACACGCCTCCCTGCCTAAACAACTTTTAAAACCACACCTGTGACACAATAACAGTAATATTTCGAACATTTTACAGGCTGCCATTTGGAGAAACGAGAGAATAATAAATATAAACCAGTTGTTGGGTCAAAATAACCCAACCAGGTGTTCATTTGTAAATGACCCACTACATCTCATATGACCCAACATGAGCAACACAACAATGTGTTTAAAGTATCTGAACCCTCCTTCAACCCAGAACTTAAATAACAATAAACAGATACAGAGATACGCTATATAACAGTCACTATTGTATTTACTGCAACGAGCGAAAATGTCACTTTGCGCCACCTGGCGGCCATTTTACGAATGACTTTGAAATGCAACTGATTTATTTTGGCCGCTGACGTTTTTCCACAGCGGTGAGCGCGACGGTAATAACCATTCCAATTGGGTAACTACTGTAACATTATGCATTCTTGAGTATTTATAGTCCTACAGTTTGATTAGTCACAGCTTCAAAGAATTGGATCTATAAAAAAGATAAACTTGGATTAAATTTATTCAGTCAAAGGAAAGTTCAGGAATAAATAGCTCTAGTACTCATCAAAATACACTGCAAAAAAAGCACACAATGTGGGGGCCAGTTTATGTGTGAAAATGATTCCTCATACTTACATAACCCCTTTTTCACAATTTGAGTCTGACCAGACAAACTGAAGCCAACTTAGATCATAACACTGCCTCCAGAGGCTTGTACAGTGGGCACTATCCATGCTGGGTGCATCTTTTATGCGCTTCTATTCTAACACCAATGCACTCATTGCTTTGGCATCAGACAATACAACCAATTTCCATTGTTTCAAAGTCTAATCTTTATTCTAACTAGCCTAGCAAGCCTTTTTATATGATAAGTCTCACTAACAAGTGTTTTTTATTGACACACAGCTGATAAGTCCCAATCCTGTTAGTTCTCATCACATTTCTTTGTGTATGGAAATGCTTTTGCTTTTCCTATTAAAAATATCTATTGTTTTCACTGTTGATTTTTTATTTTTTTTTACCATGAACATTTTATGATTTTTCTTCAACCACATTTCTTCCACAAAGTTGACAGTTCAGCACTATCCCTCTAGGTTTTGATCATGTGTTAAAGGGTTCTAAAGAAGTTACAGTAATTTAAAATCTCCTTGGTTGTTTTCTTTGATCGATGCAGCCCAATAATTTAAACCTTCTGAATTTTTTTTCATTTTTAACCAGGCAGTGTAGCAATGTCATTATTACTTGGATTAGTTTAATTACTCTGTGACGAGGATATCTGTTGAATTTATATTTTACAGTTAGAGGTCCCTGACTGCAAAAATCTTTGCCAAATTGGCATGTGTATTGAAGCTCTTTAAAAGTCTGTGATTAAACAGCATTGTTCACACAGAGCACATCATCAAACATACTGCTGTTCTCACACATCACATCATCAAACACACCGCTGTTCACACACAGCGCATCGTCAAACACACTGCTGTTCACACCCAGAGCATCTTCCAACACACTGCTGTTCACACACAGTGTCATCAAACACACTGCTGTTCACTCAGTGCATACCAGCACCTCATCATGTCACCAGGGGAGAGCAGGCTTTTTACAGGTGTTTCTGAAAGTTTATTCGTACTCACTGATGCTTCAGTGCAGCTCACCACATGCCGAAACTCCTGACTGTATCCACAGCACAGCACTGCCTCCTTATGGGAAATAATATGGCTGCCTTCAGGCTGTGATCTGTTATGCACAAGAAAGAAAACAAAGTATAGTAAATTTTACTTCATATGTATCAACAAGGCAGGTTCAACTATAAGTGATTTTAGAATTCAGAAATTAGTCTTTGGGGAGTGTCTAGCTACCGTATTTCTTTTTCATCATATGAATGATACCAGTTAGGAACTTATAAAGCCTTATAAAAGCTTATAAAGCTATCACATAATATCAAATTACTATAGGTAATATTTCATAAACTTATATTATATTATATTATATTATATTATATTATATTATATTATATTATATTATATTATATTATATTATATTATATTATGTATTTGTTGTTAGTGGCAATTGAATTAAGAGGCAATAGATTTTTCGTTTCTGCAAAGACACAGAATTCCCATCTCTGCTCTTTAACTGAGCTAATAGATGTCCACAATTGGCTAGGAGTGCTCCGATTCACAGAGGAGAAGGACATTCTTTCCACCTAGAGAGCAGGGCCAATTAGTCTCTCTTGGGTTTCTGGCTACAGATGGTTATAGCATAGAGAATAAGAAGTGGGTAATTAATATGGTTAAATAAATAAATAAATAAATAAATAAATAAATAAAAATAATAATCAATATTGTGTGCACAGTACATCAGTGTAGGCCTGGTGGACTATGAAAAGCCTTCATATAGTCAAATTTGGACATTTTTTCCTCTATGGGTTTCTGTAACCTATAGGTTTCTTAAACGAAAATATGTTTCTCTTTTGCATGTATCACGTAGCAAGCCTGAACTTTTTTTTTACTCAACATTTCATTCCAATTTCACATCAGTACACTGATGATTGTTTACAAGCAAAAGTTTTTTAAATAAATAGAATAACATTTAATTTGACTTGGTAAACAATGTTTATTTTATATCTGCGTTTATTACCAGCCTATAAACGTTTTGTTAAACCAAAACATGGAAGCATATAAAAAGTGACATAAAAACATTTATACATAATATATATTTTTAATATATATTTTTAAATGATAATTTTTGAGAAGTATAATTATGTTTTCTTAAAGCAGAGACATTAATGCATGACATAGACAGCAAAAGAGAATTTTGTCTGAAACACAGTCTTGCTTATTTTGGGCTGATTATTCTAATTTATTTATTAGTTAGTAGTTATCATTTAAAAATATAATGTACAACAGAACATACTTAGTTTTTAGGGTCAGTAAGGCAAGTGAATTGGTGGCTACATAAAGGCTCTTCACTGCAGTGAAATACAGGCAGGCTGACAGCTCTCCACGTAGACAACTTGCTTTTGGGTGGGCATCAAACAGACAGCACTGATCTTGGATATCCCAAATCTTAAAAAATAAACAGATAAATAAATAAATTATATATGTTTCCAGTTCCTACATGTCAAAATCCAGCAAAGATCAACAGTTCTGTCTTTTCGTAATGCCAATACACATTGAACACATGCTTTTCATTCCACACAGGCTATAGGCACATAAAACTTCATAGAATCCTATTTCAATCCTAAATACAAAATGTAAAAAAAAAAATCACACTTATTTCACATAGGATCATACTTTTCACATGTGATCAGTAGCATAATACGTGAAGAAAACACTTCATGTGAAGAAAAAAAAATCTAGTTGCATTATAAGTTGCATGTTATACCTTGTGTTTACATTGCACATTGATTTAAATAAATGTGATAAACGTAATAACTTATACATAATAAATTAAAATAAATCATGTGATCATATGCGGTAGCCCTAAACCACATGTAATGCAGTCAAAAAGTTCATGTGTGAGATCATGTGATTCGTCAAAATCACCGCTTCTCAACCCTGATCCCAGAGGACCCCATGTCTTGCACATTTTGGTTTTTTTTTTTAAACACAAAAGACATAATTTAACTAATCTGACTCGATTTGGCATAGTACAGTAGGGGAATCATGGCAACATGGTGGTGTAGTGGTTAGCACTGTGTCCCTGCACCTCCTACTGTAGGTATAGGGTTCGCGAACCCCTTGTGTCCCTGCATATTCTCCCTATGCTTGGTGGGTTTCCTTATGGTACTCCAGTTTTCTCCCACAGTCCAAAGATACTAAAATTGCCCATATGAGTGTGTGATGGACGGGGACCGAAGGTGTTTGCTGCCATGTTCCCCTAGTCATCTGGGATAGGCTGTTCATTAGAAGCAGTGTAGAGAGTAAGTGAAAGCATGTGAGTAGGGAAATCAATAAAATGTGCAGGACACAGGGTTACAAACCTTATGTGTGAATAAAAATCAACATGAAATTTGTGACTTAAGGAGAATCATTACTGACATCTATTACAATAACAAGTAGTTCAGGTGTGTGAGGTATTTATATTCTGCTGTTGGTTTTTATGACTTAATTCTGAACTTTCTGACAAATTCTTAAATTTGTCCAATTATCAGAAGAAAAAACCTTTGCACCTCTATCTGTGCTTTGCCCTACAAGTCAAAACAGAATCTCGCATTTTTCACTCACCCTGGCAGTGCTATCTGTGGAGACGGAGAAGATGCGGCTGTCCTCTGAGGAAATACAGAGGTAGAAGATGGGAGCGGCATGACCTTTCAGAACGCCTGTGGGCCTCCTATCATTGGCAGAGCATTAAAAATAGATGTGCCACCACTATTCAGAACAGAGAAAGATCATACACATTGCTGCCACACCTGAGAACAGGGAGGCCATGTAAACACATTTAAAATTAAAAACATCTGTAGAACATCCCCCCCCCCCCCCGGTCTGGGATGCTTATGAGCCAACTGAAAGCTCAATAGTTCTATTGTGTTACACCTCCTCTATATTGGCCTTGTCCATTATGGGAGCTCTTACTCTCAATTTTTATACTTTGTCATTTTAGGGACTGGTAGTTATTCAATTTAAAATCCACATTTTAAAATCAATTACTTCCTACACTTTGGTTAGAAGAAGGCATTATCTTTTACTGCAAAACTCAAGGGCTCACCCTGGAACATGAGGATTCCACATGCGTATTATTCTGTCCATCCCTCCAGTTACCAGCAGATTGTGCCTCTTGCACAGGTCAAAAGTCTTGACTCCTTTATGTATGGAAAACACAGTCTGATCACAGGGTGCTCTTGGCTGAGGGCTGCTGATGCAAAGTGCCACTTTTTTGGGTTTACCCTCTGACATCTCCTTAATTTCCTTTAACTGCTGTTCAACATTGGTAGATGGATAAATGCAACCTTGAAAAAAAATAGTAAAACAGGTTTATATCTGAAAGTAACAAAATTAAGTTTTATTAATAGTATTTAATCTGACAAATTTAGTGGCATGTGCTAAATTCCACACATGCACAGAGGAACACTGACAGATGACTCATAACCCCTTTGTGTTGGCATGCTATTCGAATGAGATTAAATGGGATTTCATTACATTGAGGTTCCTGACAGATCCCTAGACTGGAAATAAATAAAATGGATTAATCGTAGAGTAAGTGCAGAGATCTATCCTCCAAGAAATGACAATAGAAAGAAAGAAAAAAAACTATTTTCAGACTTTAATGAGGATTAAAGGGAGACGATAATCACTCTGTTGCTTCAGGCAATGTGGTAAACAGCAACCCTTTATCTGTTTTAGATTCTGTCTGTACACCTGAAGTCAAAGCTCATACTAATGATCATTATTAATGGAAAAAAAAAAAAACACTGAGGGTGCTTTTATATCTTACCAATAACGAGAGCAGAGAGTTGATGGTTTGATGTGGATATAATGGCAGGAATGCTTTTAATGTATTTCAGCTGAGATGACAGGTCAAAGCAAAACAAAAATTATAATAATTTAAGTATCATGTTCCACTCCTAGAAACTACAAGTAATTAAAAAAAAAAAGTAATAATGTTTCTGACAAATTTAGACTATTGTTTACTGTTACATTGTTGTTATTAATAGGCTACAATGTGTGTCGTCTTTATATATTATTGAAAAAATATCTTACCTCTGTTACCCAATCTTGATGGACTTTCCAACTAATATACTTCACGTTTGGAGACTGGACTGCAAAATCAATGCCAATACTGGGGACATTTTCAACCTTTGGCATTTTCTTCCACATCCTATAAGAAATGTCTAGTGAAGGGCTACTGTATAGTGGATAATTACAGTACTTTGCATTTTAGAACCATCAGCTGTCTGTGAGATGAACTGCAGAAACACTAACAACATTTTTTGTCTTCTGGCTAATCAATCTTACCTAATGGTGCAATATTACTAAACAAAAAAAAATGCCATTTTAGAAGCGTCAAATTATTGGGCTGCATCAATCTAAGAAAACTAAAGAGACTTGCAATTGCTCGAACTGCGGTAAGAAACCTTCAACATCTGGAAGGATAAAAACACTTGGTGAAGTTGCATGGTAAAAAAAAAGCAGGAAAAACCTTAGCTATGTTTATACAGTAAGTGAAAGTAAGAGAATTTCCACACATATTAGTGATGAATTAGTGATGCTTATCAGAATTAAAATCCTCAATTTGTTAAGGAGCATAAAGATTGGACTTTGGAGCAATGAAAAGGTCACATGGTCTGATAAGTTCAGACTGACGCTATTCCAGAGCAACGAGTGCATCAGGGTAAAAAGGGAAGTGCATGAAGCAATGCATCCATCATGTATAGTGAATACTGCTATATTCCAAAATATTCCTGGACTGAAACTTAAAAGGAGTGGTTCTGGGAGCATGAGGAATCATTTTCACATATGAACTAGACACCACATTATATGTTGTAATCAAAACTAAAGGTGACTAAATTCAATCTTAGTTGTATTTATAGTAAGGTCATAACTATTTATTTGACTTGTTTATAGTTTTTTGTGTATTTTAATTTTACTGAATGTATTTTATTATATGCCTAGAAACCTGCAGACTTTGTCTTTAAATAAAATATGAAAAAACAAAAAAGAATAACCTCTCATGATCTGTTCTCACTGGCCACTTCAATACGCTCACCTAATCCCAGCTCCAGCTTGAAGCAGTCTTGTTCTCAGAACTCCCTCATCAACAAGGAGGTTCTGCCTGGAGGAATAATGCTCACTTTTTGGTATTCTCACTTGCTTTTCTGTATTCTCACTTTTTTTTTTTTTTTTTTTTTTGGTATTCTCACTTGTTGTTCCTGTATTCTTACTTGTTTTTCTGCATTCTCACTTGTTTTTCACATCATTATGTTCAAACATTAGAGACTGTCATATGAAAAATCTTTGGAGATTTGAAATACTTAAATCAGCTTGCCTGAGACCAAAAAGCCTGCCATGGTTAAAGGCACTAAGATAACACTTTGTCCCATTATACAATTTAAAGTAAGCATTACGTTTTAACCTACGTCTGCATGATTTTATGTGTTTTACTGCTGCATGAATGAACACATGCTTTTAATAAAGAGGCTGATCAGTGTACAGTACTGTGAAACTGTCTGCCCAAACATTAGCATTCCAGCTAAATTTTTATCTTATAGTAAAACATCTGTAGGCCAGAAAATGAGGCAGCATATTATGTAAAATATTTCAGAAAAAAAGCTTCTGGGTTTTGCATGCATAAAAAGGAGCAGGTGTAACAAAATCCTTAGGAAGACTGTCCTGCAGGAGGTTCAGTAAACTAAGCAGCTAATTTCCCTATAAAACTGCACAATTTGTACCTGAGACTATATTTTAAGCGACGGGTCATCACACCAATTATTGACTTTGCTTCATTAATTAGTGTTTATTGCTTTGTAGAAGAAAGTAGAAACTTTTTTACAGACATTCTTGCTCTACAGTAGTTATAAGACTTTTGCACAGTAATGTATATTAATTATGTTACACCAAATGAGTTAGATCTATTTTTGCATTTTTTAGATATTTTTTTTAAATAAAGCAAGAATTATTGCAGAAAATATGTTGTGCATGTTTTATTTGAAATATTTCATGCACATTTTATGAGCCAAATAGATTTAATTAATATAATTAATAGCTGTGTTTACCTCAGCGTCTCCCCCACAGATGTTATTAGTATGATATTCACACAGCCCTAGGATAAAAAAGCGGCCTAATTAATCAAACTCCGACCATGAGCTTGCCATTGTTCATGTGTATTCATTAGGACTGGGTTTACCTGAGTATCGCCGTATATGATAGCACATTCATCATGGCCAGTATAACTATAGAGAGGAGAATAAAGTCACTAACCGGTCACAGAAGGTGTATGGCTTTTTATTTAAAGAACATTGATAGAGATAATAGCTTTACAAAGCAATGCAATGTATACTGCAATATTGGACAGGTGCGCTTACCAGTAGTCCAATTTCAGAGGCATGGTTTCGAGAGAGTTTATCTGACAGTAAGGTTCAAGTGAAGAAAGCTCATACAGCTGGATTTCTCGGTCCCTAAGACACAGAAAATGCCAGGAACATTTCAAGCACATTTCAAGCACAAGATTGTCTCTATTGGATAAATTGACCTTTCTGGGAGATTATCAAGAAACTAGATAAATGTTTTCACTCACTTACTCACTCATCTTCTATACCGCTTTATCCTATACTTAGGGTCACGGGGACCTGGAGCCTATCCCAGGAGGCTTAGGACACAAGATGGGGTACACCCTGGACAGGGTGCCAATTCATCGCAGGGCACACACACTCATTCACACCCTATGGGCAATTAAGGAACATCAATTAACCTAACCTACATGTCTCTGGAATGTGGGAGGAAACCGGAGTACCCGGAGGAAACCCACCAAGCACGGGAAGAACATGCAAACTCCATGCACACAGAAATGGGAATCGACCCTGGCCAACAAATATAGTACGAATAACTCACCCTGTACCAATGATCAGCTTGTTGTACTCTGCCATTGTGATGAAATCAGTGGCCCACTTTGGTGTACGTCCAACGGGTCTTTCATACTTATAGAAATAAATAAAATAGAAGGGTACATACAATTTTAATTGTTTAGTTTATGTAGGACCCTTCCAACAGCCATGGCACATAGCAATTTCAAACATGGTATTGTTATAAGATGTTTCAGTAAAAAGTCACATTAATTCTACACCATAAAGGCAGTTTAGATAACTTTTTGAAAACAGTTTGGGAACCTATTATAGCATGACTGTGTCCCTGTGTACAGTGGAGGTCCTTAAAGACATGGTTTATGTTTGGTGTATATGAAGTCCAGTCATTTGTTTAGAGTCCTGACCTTAATCCAATTAACCACATTTGGTATAAACTGAAATACTTGTTGTTACTTCAATACTTCTGATACAACATCAGTGCCTGAACTCACAAATGGTATTTTAAATAAATGGGCAAATCATACAGACATTACAAAATCTTGTTTAACAAATTTATCTATTATCAAATTTATTTATCCAACTACTTGATAATTTCATTCAAAATAAATAAAAAACAGTTTTTAATTAACAGAAATATCAAAGAAACAGGTCTTTTGTCCTAAGAAACATTAAATTTATTAGTGAGTGCCAGAATATGATCAAGATTGTTGTTGCGTACATTGACGTATTGTTAGTATCACTATTTTGTAAAATAAAAAATAAAAAATTACTCACAAACACACTTTTGGTCTTTCTCAGCTGAAGCTTGGAGCTCCAGTAGTTGACTGTCCCATCTTCTCTCACAGTCACTATGGCTCCATCAGGGGTGGGATGGATCCTCAGAATGGGTTCACCATGCGTTAGGGGCTTTATGCTGGCTGGCAACGTAAAGGCTGCCAGCTTACCTCGGACCACAGACTCCTCTTTTTCTGTATACTCCAGCTGCATGTATGTACAGAAGTCATCCTAAATGAAAAGACAAATTATACCCAGGTCAATTCATCTTTATTAGGTTAGCATTTTAACAAAGTGATTGTTGCAAAGTTTTATACATAATCCAGAGAAGGATTTAGGGCCAAGAACAAGTAAAATCTTTTTGAGATAAGAAACATAAAGAGGAAGCAGACTCAATTACTATTACTGGGATGCATAATACTTTTGTGACTGTACATATGTACTATTCAGATATAACAGAATTTAAGGAGTTGTGTGTTTATAATACCAGTCAGCTATTATTTATTTTATAATTATAATAACAACTATTTTAAGACAAGAAAGTCAGCTGTTCTGGATCAGTTCTTCAACAACAGTATTGTCAAGTGCAAGTGCAAAACCCATCATGCACCATGATGCAGCTCATGAAGACCATCCCAGGAAACAAAGACAAAGAAATTAACCAATTGAAAGCACCCCAGATTGGAGTGGTTATAAAGAGTTTACACAGCATAAGTAGCAAACGAATCTCAACATCAACTGTTCAGAGAAGATCTTGGATATTGGATATCAGCATTGTTTTACTATGTAGAATGAAATAAAAAGACTATTTGAACTAGAAAGCATGTCCAAACTTTTGACTGGTACTGTACATATCTTTCATGAATATGTATATATGGAAGCATTAATTGAAATTCTTTTAAAATGTCTTCAATTAAATGTGTAAAAACTGCATGGAAGCAAAAAAAAAAGAGGAGCTGAAGGAGCAGATGGTGCAACAGCTTTATATGAGCATAAAGTGTGAAAAATGGTTTCTTTAATCTTCAACAAATTGTGTATCTTCTTAAGACCTCAGCACTTAATGTGCAGATTTTTTTATAATTTCTAACACTTAGTAAAATGAATGTCACGATTATTGGATTTCATTTGCACCAGATGTTTTGCAATGGAAGCACCGTTTCATCTGAATTTGCTCGTATCACTTCATATTCAGTCCTTCATTATGGGAGTGTGCGGAAAATATGTAATTGTACATTAGATACAATGCTCTTTTTTTAATTGTGTAAGTTGGAGTGATTGGCATATAACAATGTTTTATTATTCATACCCATCCAATCCAGTTTCGTCCAGAGTAATCAATCTTCATGAAGAGCTCACGGATTTGTGCATCATTCTGTGACATTTAGAAAGGGTTAAAGGGGAACAGCGACTGAGGGAGCAAATACAAAAGCTTTTGTCATATGGAAAATAATTGAATTGTTATCTGCATAAACAAACAAAACACCTTGGGGAAAAAAATTAATCAGTGTGAATGATATAATCTTTCAGGTGCAAGTGCACTGTGACTTACGATGGCACACAAGCCCAAACACTTCTTAACAACAAGACGAAAGTGAGAGAGATCCAAAAATCTGGTGCCAGCTTTTTCAAACTCCTGTGCAAGAGACACCACCATGGATCACTTCTACTATAAAGGAAATTTTACAAACAATATGATGACATTTTTTTCCAGCTTACCTCAAATGCCTGTTTCAGCTTTGTTAGACTTTCGATGGATACCCTTTGCTCAATCTGAAGTCAAGAAAAACATTGTATTTTCTCATTGATGATGTGATTTCACTAAATTGCATTAACTGTGGCACAAGACTTCATCTAAAACTTAAACCAAGACCTTAAAGGGTTCCATCACTGCAGATTTTCCAGAACTATTAAAAAAAGAAATTTGTGCGAAAGCTCAATCAGCATGCACACATCCATGTCTGTGATCTCAGCCAATTAGTTTTTTTTTTTTTTTCCTCACTGCCTGTATTTCATTTCAAGTTATTTTAAGCCAAAGGTGAGTGGGACCAGAACACTGTGGAGACATAAAATACACACACTTCAAAAAAGCACAGAGAGCAAAACTCTGTGCTTACCAGCCAATTACTGAATTCCAAACCCTATTTAACAAGAAAGAACAAGACATGGAGAAATAACCAGCATGTGACATGCATTCAAATTCGAACACTTCAGGAGGAACACTGGATGCCTAAATTATAATGTGATGGCAGCATCTCAAGGATTTTTGTAGTTATGGAAGCATGTCACCACAAACAAAAAGATAATACTGTATCTCTGTTAATGGGATTGTGTGAATTTAAAGTTTCCTAGCAACATCACAGTTCAATTTACCTGTACAAAACATTTATATAGCAAAGAATGGACTGTAGTATATATTTTACATCTGACTAACAATAAATCAATAATAAAACCAGCACGATAAAAGCACAGAATGTTTTAGGCCTTTTTTATCAACCTGTCTATTAGCAAGAAGCTTAAAAAGAAATGTAAGAAATAGAACAGATAATTAATTATTAAGAGATTAAGAGTATAGATTCTGTCTCATATTGTTCTTTGATCTTTGAACTCATGGACATGGTATTAATACAAAGTAAATTTGATATCTTACATAGTGGAAAAAAAAATATTACAAAGCTGGAGCCTTAGTAGGTGGCTGAATATTCCAAATAAAAAAAAAAATAATATTTCTGATTATTTTGTTTTTAACCACTTTCTTTGCACTGTTTTTTCTTTCTTTCTCCTTTTTTTTAATAAAAAAAACCTTTTTTATTTGCTGTACCGGCTAAAGAAATGTGTGATGCATTACTAGTGCACAGACCATTACTTCATTGACCCCAGAACTACATGCATAATGCATAATGAAGTTTATGTTAAAGGCATTATTAGATTTTTTTTTTTCAAATCAATCCTAAATCAAAATGGTGTGAGGTGTACATATAGGTACATTACAGTAGGTCTTGGTTGTTATAATTGTTCCTGCTTTGCTTACCGATTACTAAGTTTGTCACCCAGAACATGAGTACAAGGCAAGTAATTAAAGCCAAATTTCATAACCCTCATTCCATGCAAAAATGCATTCCAAAGTTAAGTTGAGACTCATATGCTGTGTAAATATGCCTAAATATAGTACACAGTAATTTTGACTTCACATGAGTCTCAGTTGAACTTTGTAATGCATTTTTGCATGGAACAAGGGTTGTGACATTTGGCCCTAATTTCTTACACTGTACTCACATTCTGGGTAAGTTCAAGGTCTTTACTGTCAGTTTACAAAGCAGGGAAATTTATAATGACCAAGACCTACTGTACTGTACCTATACTGAATATACAACCTTAATTTTATTTCAAGACCTACTTGAAAAACCAAAAATATTTGTAGTGGTCTTTGGCATACAGTCCACTCCAAAAGTACTGGAACAGAAAGGCCAATTTATTTGATTTTGCTGTACAATGAGAGATTTAGATTTGGGTTTCAACTTTTATTTTTTAATGTGTTAAACAACTTAGAACAACACAACTTTCTGCACCTTTTCTGGAGGAACACCATGTAGAAATAATGGAACATATTTTAAATTTATTCTGCTGCTACCATCATGATTTGAGTCATGCAAGCCCAAGGCATGACATTACCTCCATCATGCTTGATTGATGAGATCATATGTTTTGGCAGATAATAAACCGATTCTTTTTTTTTTTTTTTGTCACACTTTGGCCTTTTAATTGGATTTTAATCTTGGTTTAAAAACTATAATGGATCATTTCTTTAGACATTTCAAGGCATTATTTGTTTATATAACTGGGTAAGAACAACCACCTGAACCATAGTATTACACACATGTTTTAAAAATTTATCATTTGAAGTATGGGTGGGTTAATCAAAATGTGCTCAGTACTAAGTTGCTTAATACAATTAGATAGATTAGCTTGATCTGAAGTGACATGTTATTAATGAGAAGTTGAAATTTCTATCTATTATCTAAATCCCAAATATCTTCAATGTATAGCAAAATCAATACAGTTGGCAATCAATACATTGAGTACATTTTGGACGGTACTGAAAACTTTATTGATTCAAAATACTTTTAACAGTTATGATAAAATAATGATAAAATAATTGTTATATATGTATATCATGTCTGCATTATTTTAAAAAAAAAACACTATTTCCAGACCACATTTTATTACCATATTGATTATTTATTTGTGATACTGGGTTTAATTAAAAGACATTACAAAGTGAAGCTAGGTGAGAGATTGCTTCTTAAATAAACAAAATTGATTTAAACAATTGCACTTTGCGAAATAAATTATATAAACACCATTTTCCCACCATTTCAGTCAGTGGTCAAGATGGATATAGCCCATTGGCTTTTCTGGCGATCACATTTGAAAATGACTGAATGGATTTTTAAAAATTAATTAAGTAATTTATTTCTTGCTGCCAAGATTAAAGAAGCCAAGTTACATTGCAGATGAAGTTTAATTTTGAACAGTGATTGCAAAATATGAATGATGAATTGAAGGCAAGATGATATAAATGGCCATAGAGTAACAGAATATTAACAGATTAAGACAAAGCCAGACAATGAGTGAGAAGAGAAATTTTATACTAGTGCAAATTAGTCATAATGTGATACAGATGCAGATGCTTATATTACTTGAACTGGTGCAGTGCAGTGACTGAAGGGATTTGTAGTCTGGCTATCCTGGTACATGCAGCAAATACTAGTACAGTATATCTAATGATGTCTTCACATACTATTAGTTTTCCGATTTAAATAAAATAATGATATGATAATGATATGAAAATATGATAAAAACATTAAAATAGTTCTGTTGATATAATAATAATAAGAAGCTGGTAATTCCAAATGAGAAATTGATAAGATATGTACTATTTGTTATTTATCTATACTCTTTTTTCATTTGTTGCTTCTCCTCACATTTTAAACTTCAAGTTGATTCAATCTGTTAAATAAAGTTTGTGACATTAAATCTTGTTTATATTTTACAAGCTTTTACGATAGTTGTTGCAGGCTCTTTTACCCTTTTAATTTTTTTTTTCTAACGTGGTCCTCAGCCAGATAGAAAAGTGGAATAAACCCTGCTCTATGAAACAAAAATAGGAGCTATGAATCTGGTGGAGTTGAAAATGTATTTTATATTCAAAATCCCATCTGTTCTGTTTGGCATTAATTCAACAAGTACTTAGTGGCAAAGATCATCAGAAAAACTATTGTATAAATAAATAACATTGCCCAACATTGTCTCCTTGTTGCACAAAGTGCCATTAAAAATTATTTTATTTGTTTCGCTGCCTAACAACACTATGTAAAAGAAGTTGGCAAGGAATCAATATACAAGTCATGACCTTGGTATTACAAAGTTGTATTCAGGCAGAAGGGCCAATCATTTCATTCATTCATCTTCTATACTGCTCATTTTACGTACAGGGTTGTGGAGGCCTAGAGCCTATTCCAAGAGACTTAGGGCACGAGTCAGAGTAAACCCTTGACAGGATGCCAGTCCTTTGCAGGATAAACACAGACACACACACACATACACACACACACACACACACACACACAATGGGCAATTTGGGAACACTAATTAACCTAATCTGCATTTCTTGAACTGTGGAAGGAAACTGGAGTACGTGGAAAAAAAACCATCAAAGCACGGAGAGAACATGCAAACTCCATGCCCACAGACCAAAGGCAGGAATCGGACCCTCAACCCTGGAGATACAAGGCCACAGTGCGAACCACTATGCCACCATGCTGCCAGGCTATATACAATATAATAATAATAATAATAATAATAATAATAGGTATGACATTTCAAAGAACTATATCATCCGTACTTTACAGGGCACACTAGTAAAAACACAGACGAGCCTAAAGAGAATCGCTACAAAAATCTGTAAACAACTTTACCTTGAATTTAGAGATGTAGGGGCTATGGATGCTGAGTTTGGAAAATTTCTCATTGTCTCCAAAAGTGATTGAATGTCGTCTGTGCTTTTGCCTTAGGAGTTCCTTTTCCAGCCATTCAGGCTTTGGGTTTTTCTCAGAATGTGTCTCATTCAGTTTTGATCTTCTACTCAGGACCTCAACACCTCCACTCTCATATCGAGATTGCCTTGATAATCTGTAGGCAGTGGCTCCATGCAAAGGTCTGAGCTCAGACAGAAGACTTCAGGGGAAAACAGTGAAAATGCATCAAACATGTATGAACATATTAGACTTAAGGCAATGTGATAAACAATAAAGAACTACCAAGTAGAACTAAAACTGACTTAATTGGGAAATGCAGTACTGTGCAAAAATCGTGTATGACATTATGTAGGCAAACATGTTTCAGACAAAAACAAAATGGAAGCTTCTTGGTTTTGTAAGCAAGTACAGTGGAACCTCGGATTACGAGCATAATTCGTTCTGGAAGCGGGCTCGTATTCTAAAACACTCGTAAATCAAAGCACATTTACCCATAAGAAATAATGGAAATTAAAATTATTTGTTCCACAGCCCCAAAAAAATAAATACATAAAAATAATTAAACACAAAATATAAATTAAAAATAAAACAAATTAACCTGCACGTTACCTTAAAAAAAGTAAAAATTAAAATTCCGACAGATAAGTGTTTCCATTTATGCGCACAGGCGCTGTGTGTGTATGTTTTTCTCTCTCCTGCGCTGCTGAGTGTGCGCGAGCGTAATTTGACACCGTGCCGGTTGTGTGTGAGTGAAGCACCCCCTCTCTGTTTCACACACACACACACACACACACACACACACACAAACACATTAAAGGCGAGAACGAGAGAGAGAAAGAGAGAGAACCGGCACGGTGTCAAATTACGCATGCACACACATAACACACACACACTCTGCAGTGCAAGAGAAAGAAAAACACACACCCCCACACACACACACGGATTGATTATACCAGTAAGAGACGAGCACTAAGACCCAGCAGGGGAGATTATTTCCCCGCAGCGCCAGAGAGAGAAAAAACGTTGGCTCAGTAGTGATGACGCGACGCTCGGTGTCAAAACAAGAAGCGCATGGGTTATACATGATACTCGGTGCTCGTAAACCACGACAGCGCTCGTTTTTTAAGTAAAAAATTATTTAAAATCTTTGCTCGTCTTCCGGAACACTCGTAAACCGCGTTACTCGTAATCCGAGGTTCCACTGTAGCTAATTTCAAATTTACAAAAGCATTTTTTTAAATGGAAAAAAAGTGTGAGTGTTGAGAAGAAAGCTTTGGTTTAAAACCCCATCTGAAATCCCATTTGGTTGAAAATATTATTTTTCTGGGATTTTTCTTTTAGCCTTGGCACAAAGCATGTACATTGTATACCTCTTATAACTTTAAGAATTCTATACCAACCGAGAAGAATGGTGGTAAAAGCATCATGTTGTTGTCTGTAAAATGCTGTATGTAATGGGAATAAGATAGATAAAGGCAGATAAAAAGCAATTCTAAAAGGTGCTCTGAATGTACCACTGATGAAAGAAAAGAATAAAGAAAGAAGAAATATCCTTCTTCACATAGACTGTACAATAAATTGTAGATAGAAGATTACATACTCTGTTATATATTGAAGAAGATTAATCCAAGCAGATTATTATAGGGTCTTACATGCTGATGATATTTTTAACTACTGCTTTTACACATGACCATCTTTATTAAAGTGTGCCAGACAGACAACGAAAATTTGAAACCTCACAGATTAGATTTGCTCCTGCACTGACATCAGGGGGCCAAGACTAATCAAATGAAAGTCAGCCGAGCCCTTCAAAGTCATTTGTCAAAACAGAAAATAATTAGTCCTCAAGGACACTGATGTTGTTAGTACTCATTTTATAGGCATCTTCATGCATGATGCCACTTTGTGCTACTGCTTCGCTCTCCTGGCAACAGCAAACAATCACTAAACACCAGTGGAGGGAGAGCACAATAAGAGATGGTTAGTAATACCTGAATAATACCCAAATAAAAAAAAAAATCTGCACTATG
Source organism: Clarias gariepinus (assembly GCF_024256425.1). Classification (NCBI taxonomy): domain Eukaryota; kingdom Metazoa; phylum Chordata; class Actinopteri; order Siluriformes; family Clariidae; genus Clarias; species Clarias gariepinus. Next base: position 7,429,563 of record NC_071110.1, read on the forward strand.
GTCAAAATCAAATTAGCAACACAATAATAGCAAGGACAAAAAAAAAGCAAGGCTGTTGCGAAACAGCACAGAGAACCTGATCTGCCTGCATGATCTTTAAACTACAAAGGTAAGTATAGGAAATTGTGTACCTGGGTACATTCTGGCTCTTGATTTTGCCCGCAGCAGAGAAAGGACGAGTTTTCCTTCTCAGCAGCATCTCTGAAAGACTTTCTTAGGCGTTTGTTTCGTCTGCACTGCTTCTTCACTCATGTTGTTTGCTTAGAGCTGAGCAGGAGCTATGGTTGCACACAGTCCAACCCACATCTCACCTGAGTCTCAAGTTACTTGATATTTGAGCCTCGATCTAAAACAACATAGTGGTCCCCTCCATGCTTCTTTGTCTATTCAAAACCTTTTACTGGTACTTCAACTAATAAAAAAAATAAAATAAAAAAAAATACATTTTTTTATTGCTTTACATAGACTCTAATGTGAAGGGTAGGTTCAAACCTTTTTTAGTTATTTTCCTTAGAATTGCAGTGCTTTTGTTCATTTCCATCATTTTCTACAGTACCAGCTGGTTAAAGAAGAGACGATATTAAATACAAGTGTATAACCTAAGTGTTGCGCAGGTTATTAAAGTGTAATCACGTTTCAGAATCCAGAATGTACGAGGGGTATTCTAATCAAAACAGGACCTGTCGTCTCATGAGCAGAAGAATAGACCTGAATATATTCTGTTAGTCATGCCGGTAAGTGGCATGTGTCACCTACTACCGCATGGTGACGCTAACGTGTTAAATAATGGGTTCAGCAAAATGGCGAGCAACTGTGTCAGTGTAAGCAGGGAGCTGCATGCCGTGATGAAATTTATTGTGAATAAAGACGTAAAACTGGTTACCATTTACAGAAGACACTGGAATAAGTGCATTTATTTTACACAATCAAAAGTCCCTGTTTTACTTAGATACCTCTTGTTTTTAGTCATCTTTCATAACTTACAATTACAAATACAAAATTTGCATCCCAGAGGCAAACACACACACACACACACACACACACACACACACACACACAAACTCCAAATAAAATTTTTCTTCCAATATCAGTGTTTATTTATAATCCTCTTATACCACAGGAATTTGTGAAGGATTACAATTTCCTATTGATTAGGAACACATTTTACATTTTACACATTCATAGTTACATTAAATGTTGTGGAACAGATACAAACTGTTGTTCCCCAATCAAACTCATTTTTCTTTTTCTAGCAGTTAATAACAAAAACAAAATGCTAATTTTAATATGGATAAAAAAAATGCATTTCCTTAAGACCTTCACATGTAGCAAAAGTTTAAGTCACAGGCCTATTTTTGATTTATACAAAGTGTTAAACCCTTGGAGATGCTTTCTTTAAATGTTAAAAAACTGTTCCTTTACAGAAGCTTTACAGTATCATTGGTTGCACACTGTTTTGTGAGAAATGTTATTCATTAATGCTACTTTGAAACTACTGTTATCGAACATTTATAAAAACTTTCAGACCAATCAAGAAACATTAAACTGGTTGTCTAGTATGTATTTCTGGTGTATGTTAAGATGTAATATAACATGCAGGGGAAAACTTAATCTTTAACATCTACCTGAACAGCATGATCAATAGAAGCAATTTATTGTTTTCTTGCACACACAAATACATATCATGGGAATCAGTCACAAAGGGCCTGGCCAGACAGATATCCTGTCTAGCACTGCAGGAGGTTGCGTAAATGCCACTCTATCCATTATTTTCTTTTTTAAACAAGGGGGACGTGGCTTTTTTCGGAAAACTGTTTCCACCACTATTTTTTCTGTAAAAAGAAAAATAAAGTAAATCAAACCTTATAGATGGCTACATTTGATTTTTTTTTTACATAACCTTTCAATGAATGCTAAACAATGTTATTTAAGACAATAAAAAGTTTCGTCATGCTGTTGTGCTAAATATTAGCACAGATGTAATGGACAGCCATGTACAGAAGATATTGCAGCTGTGCTGATATTCAATACGACAGCATGATCGGAAGTGTGAAATTGCTTTTATACAACAGTTCTACAAACTCCATCTTTTGTCAACAAGTTTGTTTATTTTACCAGATATTTTCCTCTACCAACACATACCCTCCTGCGACTGGCAGAAGTAACTAATGAACTAACTAAAGTAATGTCTGGCCTTTAGGGGTCAAACCCCCATGTTGCGTAAAACGCAAAGCTTATGCGCTTTGTAGGGTGTACAGTCCTTTGTTTCACACACTAAATAGTGCCCTTAATTAGGGGTTAGAGAAGGATCTGGGATTTAGTCTTGTTTTGGATGTTAAGTCGACATAAATAAATAATTTGACTGGTTTTGAATGTGGGTTTTGGCAGGTAGCAGCTCTTTCCTCTTTGCAATATTGTGGACAACACCGTCCTAGTTTCACCCGTACTGATGACGACAATTAGTGTAATTATAGATTTTTACATTCAATTGTGACATGGAGTGAAACATTTACATCTAGGCATTGGGCAGATGCACTTATCCAGAGCGACTTACATTTTTATCTCATTATACATCTGAGCAGTTGAGAGTTAAGGGCCTTGCTCAAGGGCCCAACAGTGGCAACTTGGTGGTTGTGGGGTTTGAACCAGGGATCTTCCGAACCGTAGACCAATGCCTTAACCACCGAGCTACCCCTGGCTTCATGTAACTACATGAAACATGTAGTTAAATGTCCTAGTGCCAACATGCTCTTTATCACCACTTGTAGAATGCTTCCTCGTCCAATCAGATTACTCCTTCGGGACTTAATACTGTGTAACATTCTTTATATTGCTCACCGTTTTTAGATAAGTGCTTGTAGAAATGCTGGAGTTCCTGCGGCTGGAGGGAACTGAGCCCTGAAGCAAAGTCTGTGGATTTACCACCAAAATGCTTGTTATAGGTGGTCAAAGGCTTCATGCTTTCTTGAAAAGTGATATGCTTCGGAACTACTGTAGGGACTAAAACGTAGAAAGAAAGTTGAGTTATATACTGTAGTAAATGGCAAGTTTATTTGAATAAATAAAACAAATCTGGCAACTGGCATTTTATTTGAGTAGAAAATACTCAATATTAAATATTAAATTCTCAAAAATTAAATATTTCACCAGGAGAAAGTAAAGAATAAACAGAGTATTCATAATCAACATCTTAATGAAATGCATTGTCATAATAGTAATAACAATACATATGTTAAAAGTTATCAAAAAAAAAGTGAAATGGTACAATATAAAATAAAATTATATTTACATATTTAAATAATTTACATGCCTACCACATCTTTTTTTCATGTATGGTATTATACAGCAAAGCTCCTAAATTCTTAATTCTGATCATCAAACAGTGATTGATTTTCACAAACATCTGTGCTGACAGTTTAATGCATTTATTCTAATATGTTACCCACACAGGCTAAGACTAATAATACATATATAAAACAAAAGTATGTTGTTATTTACCCAAATAATTGTGTCATTTCTCATATGGTGATACAAAGAATTTTTGGAAGGGGTGCTTTTTCACTGTGGGAAAAGGCTATTTAATGATCTTTTCTGTAAGCCTACTGGCCCTGACTGTTCCCACATGCCTAAAGACATCTACAATCATACCGGTGCTTAAGCATTTTACTACATAGTGCTTAAATGACTTCCACCTTGTTGCAGTAACCCCCATTAAAATGAAGTGCTTTGAGAAAGTGGTTTTGAGTCACCTCAAAGCAGGTCTACCACTAACACTGGACTCCCACCTGTCTAGATCTGAACAGATCCACAGCAGATACAGTTTCTACTGCACTTCATTCAGCTCTTTCTCATCTGAATAAAAACAACATATATAAAAATGCTTTTCATACATTTTTAAATCTGCCTTTAATACATTCATACCCACCATGCTGATCATCAAGCTCCAGGGACTGGGTGCCAGCCCTTTTATGTGCAGCTAAATGTTCGACTTTCTTACTGACAGACCGCAGTCTGCTAGGTTGGGCAATCACATGTCCTCTGCCTTTATTCTGAACATGGGCATTACACAGGGCTGTGTGCTGAGCCCATTGCTTATGTCTCTGTTTGCCCATGACTGTGTGCCTCTGCAACTCCAACATGATCATCAAGTATGCAGTTAATTCCAGTGGCAGTTTACATCACCGACAATAATGAGTCCTTCTATACTGTAGCGAGTAGATTGGTAGCCTATCAGCATGGTGTTCCTCCAACAACCTCACCCTTAATGCTAAGTAAAACAAAGAGCTCATTTTGGATTTCCACAAATTATAACTCAAATTACACATCACCATCTACATCAATGAAACTGAAGTGGAATGTGTTCATGGCAACAAGTTCATCATGATTTCTGAGATCCTGTCCAGATTCTGAACGGTGTTATCATAACTTCACTTCTTTGTCAGAATGGAATCTTCGTCCTCATAGGGCTGCTTTCAGGGATCCATACAGGTGAACATCCAATGGAGCAAGATCAGAACTATACATTGATGTTTATCATGAGGTGATGTTTTAACACCTTAAAATAGTTTTTTTTTTTTTTTTGTCAACTGTGTGGGCAGAAGTGTGTGGATGTACATCGTCATGCAAGATCACAACGCCCTTGGATTGCAGTCCTCTGCGTTTAAACCAACGTTGAGGGTTCAGCTTATCAACAAGCATCTTACCGTAATGAGCACTTGTAAGGGTTAACCCCTAGAGGGCACTAAAACGCCCACTGATTATGTTTGTTTTGTTTTAGTTCCAGTGGGACTTTATTTCCTATAGGGCGCCTCGGTCAGGTGACAAGAGTGCACACCTGAATCGAGGCGAGTAATTTATTTTGATGATAAATAGCCTGACTGAACCTCATAAAACAGACATAAAACTAGACAGTATAAGTGGCATAGCTGAGGTCTCTCTCCTAGACATTTTTTTGTGGGGATCGATCACCATCTCGCCCAAACTGGCGTTAGTACTGGACGACAGCGAAGAGCAAGGAGAGAGAGAGGCGTGGCAGAGCTGGGAAGGCTGCAGGCTCGACATCCGGCGGACGCCATTCAGAGGTGACGCAGCTAGAGAAAACAGGTTCTCAGGCAAAAGGGAATCCCAGGAGGAACGACGGAAGAAGGAGGAAGGGACCCGAGAACTGAGAGCTTGGACAGCTTTAGCTTCGCGAGAGCAGCTTCAGCGCCGCTGCCGTTAAGCTCAGCAAGCGTCGTTTCAGCTCCGCAGCCTCCAAGAGCTGCATGCGTCGTTTCAGCTCCGCAACCTCCAAGAGCCGCGAGCGTCAATTCAGCTACGCAGCCTCCTAGAGCCGCGAGCATCGTTTCAGCTCCGGAGCCTCCAAGAGCCGCGAGCGTCAATTCAGCTCCGCAGCCTTTGAGCTCCGCAAACACTAAACCGTTAAGCTCAACGAGCGTTGCTTCAACTCTGCAGCCTTCAAGCTGCATGGACTTCATGCCAGCTCCTCAACCCGGCTTTGAGAACGGCACGCTTTTTCCTCTGCCTCCCGGCTTTGAGGATGTCGTTTCAGCTCTGCAGCCGCCAAGCTCCGCGGACGTCGCTTCAGCTCTGCAGCAATGAGCTCCGCGGACGTCGCTTCAGCTCTGCAGCAGTGAGCTCCGCGGACGTCGCTCAGCTCTGCAGCAGTGAGCTCCGCGGACGTCGCTCAAGCTCTGCAGCAGTGAGCTCCGCGGACGTCGCTCAAGCTCTGCAGCAGTGAGCTCCGCGGACGTCGCTCAGCTCTGCAGCAGTGAGCTCCGCGGACGTCGCTCAGCTCTGCAGCAGTGAGCTCCGCGGACGTCGCTCAGCTCTGCAGCAGTGAGCTCCGTGGACGTCGCTCAGCTCTGCAGCAGTGAGCTCCGCGGACGTCGCTCAGCTCTGCAGCAGTGAGCTCCGCGGACGTCGCTCAGCTCTGCAGCAGTGAGCTCCGCGGACGTCGCTCAGCTCTGCAGCAGTGAGCTCCGCGGACGTCGCTCAGCTCTGCAGCAGTGAGCTCCGCGGACGTCGCTCAGCTCTGCAGCAGTGAGCTCCGTGGACGTCGCTCAGCTCTGCAGCAGTGAGCTCCGTGGACGTCGCTTCAGCTCTGCAGCAGTGAGCTCCGTGGACGTCGCTCAGCTCTGCAGCAGTGAGCTCCGTGGACGTCGCTTCAGCTCTGCAGCTGCCGAGCTCCGCGGACATCGCTTCAGCTCTGCAGCTGCCGAGCTCCGCGGACGTCGCTTCAGCTCTGCAGCTGCCGAGCTCCGAGAACATCACTTCAGTGCTGCCGCCAAGTTCGGTGGACATCGCATTAGCCCCGCAGTCACCAAGCTTCGCGGGCGTCTTGCCAACTGGGCTGCGTGGTCCTAAGACCCCAATGCCAGCCACATCACCCTGCGTAGGGGACATCAGCCCAGAATCAGTTCTGCCAGCATCAGGCCTAGAGAAGCCAGTTCTGCTGGTCCTGCAACCCCGCCTACGAGACCAAACTCAAAACATTGGGGTGGGAGTCCTAAACCTCCGGTAACGCTCCAGAGGACCATTTTTTAAGGGGGCGTACTGTAAGGGTTAACCCCTAGAGGACGCCAAAATGCCCACTCATTATGTTTGTTTTGTTTTAGTTCCAGTGAGATATCCCATAGGGCGCCTCGGTCAGGTAACAAGAGCGCACACCTGAATCGAGGTGAGTAATGCCTCAGTCAGGCATCTAGCTTTTGTTGTAATTATTATTGTTGTAGTATAGTGTAGTGCTGTTTGTTTTGTTGTGAAAAGTATTATAGTAAAGTTTCAAGGTGCTCTAATAAAAGGGCTTTTTGTTTTGTGTTTAATAAAAGAATATATTGAACTAACAACTTGCCTCTGCAACTATGGCACGCTCACACTCACGCCAGCAGAGAGTTCATGACTGCACTAATGATTATTAAAAAAGATTTCTGATAATGTTCCAATACTAGCCCTTGAGAATCCCAATCCAAAATCATCACTAGTTTCCAACTTCCCCAGAACCAAATCTGATTGATCAGCAATGGGATGCTCATGAGAAACAAGTTCACTCCACAGAAGTCCCCGCGCCCTAGCAAGACCGCACCCAAAGGATCTGCTGCTAACGTCCTTGTGCCAGACACAACATAAAACCAACAGATGCCCGTATAGAGCCACACCCCAAGTTGCCAAAGCCATCCCAGTGGCACAAGGTGAACCCAAAACCTAGGCGGTTATAATTTTAATGTTTTTAATGTTATGGCTGTTTGAAGTGTGTGTTTATGTACACTATGAGGTTTGTTATGGTTTCACAATAAAACATATCTGGACATGTTGTTACACTAAAATAATATAATTCAAGATACCAGAAAGGGAAGGCATCAGGATGTTACTCATTAACCCGTGTTGCATCAGCACACCCTGTTGTTGTTCTTTTCTTTTAATTATTAATTGTACATTTCTATTTTAATTTTTTTTTAATACTGCTTTTAGTAAAACAATTTCAGATTTTATTTTACATGACAAGTTTCTCCCGCTTACCTATCCCCTTTGGTGCCTCACGCTGGGATATATTTTCCCGAAATTCAGGTCTCCAAACCGGGTAATGATAATTGTATCTCATTTCAGTCTGGAAGCACTGAGGGACCTCAGGAATGTGCTTAACAGGGTCTAGGGCTCTACGGTTTGTCATGATCCCTACATGTGAGAGAAAATAGAGCACCTGAGACAGCAAAAATGCTCAGTTATAGACAAGTTGGCATGATAAACTAATGACGTATACTAATAATATAGTATGTAATAATGTATATCACAGATATATTTTGTAAAACCAAAGACCAATTTTCTGGCTTACAACAAAGAAACCATTCCAGCATGACTATTTCAGTAGAGTTAGTATTCCTACCTTGAGGGATGCCCAAAAAGTCAGTTCTGTATGTTGACTTGTACTGTGCAGACAATGCATGTTTGACTTCATCCTCAGATGGGGGGTTTTCACAAAGTTTCAGTCCAGGGGGAAGCTTCCATACCATAAAACCCTGAACGTCAAAACATTTTTGTTGGAACTAATGCAATACTCTGTATACTGTGCATTTGACTAATTTGATTAAAAAATGCATTCTCAACTTAAATTCCTAGTCAGAATTTTGGGAAAGAGTTTTCCGAGTTTAGTACATGACATAATTTAACTATGCCTGCTCACATCAAAAGTACAGTAAAAGCAACACTTGATTTAGATCTGTCAAAATACATACATCTTCAACAAATCTGACAAATGTAGAACTATACAGATGGCTGTTTTAATGCAGTAAATAAGCATCAACCCTCACAATTACTCTTTTGTAAAAAGAAAAAAAATAATAAAAGGATACATATATAATCACTTTTTTGTAGACAGAATCTTTTGAGATCAAAATTATGTAATTATGTAAAAAAAATTCATTTTATCAGCTCTCTCAGGTCAGATCATATACTATTTGCATGTTCATGCATTCTTATCACTGCAGCAATATTTGCATTGTGGTAGGTGGTATGCAAATGCTAGATGGAGTAAATGAAGCCGCATTTTGCATTATGTTTTTTTTTTTTTTTTTTGCCACCATCTGCTAATAAAAACATCCAAACCACTACTGTAAGTCAGTGTCACTGTTCTAAAAATCTTCTGTCTTCCAAATAACATCTGGGCCTAACTTTACATTTACAGATAGGGTACAGTGGGCTCTTGTGCTCTCTGGGTAGGAAGGATAGCATCTGATGTATCAGGCAAAGTGACACTAGCCAATCAAAATGCATTAATATAGAAGAGGGTAGATAGTACTTTCATACAACTGTGTGATACTGCCCTGTTATGCACCGTGAGTAAGAGTTTGAAAAAATGCAGTGCCTTCTTGTGTCTCAGGGGAAGCATGTGTAAGCCTGCCTTCTCCCCAGCTGGTTTGTGGGAAAGGATTTGCACATGATCAAAAATTGGGCGAAAATGCAGGAAAAGAAATCTCATAAAAAGTCAAGTGGGATTTTATTGTGATCCCTGAATATAAATTATGTACAGTGGAATGAAATGTCATTTCTCTAGGACACAATACAGTACTATATTACATAAAACTACATGAATTGCAAAAACTATGAAAAGCAAGTGCACTTCAATGAGTACATGTAACAATATACCTAAAACAAAAGATACACAGAACAGCAAATACACCTATAATGATGAAACTACTAAGCGTACACACAATGGGTTTATTATGAGCAAACATAGAAAGTTTTTGTACAGTTAAGGGTGAACTACAGTCTATTGTGGGTCACAAGAAAACTTTCTGCTGTAGGAACTCCCAGATATTTACAGATTTCTACATATGCTTTGGTTTTTCCTGGAGATTACTTCTATGCAAAAGCACACATACATTGACTGTAAACAGGTAAATAGATTTTCTTCACCTGGCTTGGGTGTGGGTTGTTTCTTCTGTTTCCTGAGGCCGTCCCGGTCCGTATACACTCAGGCTTAGATGGAGGTTTCCAGCAAAAATCTTCACTATACACAGTTACACCAATGGGTTCGTCCAAAGCATAGGGATTTCTATAGGTCCTGGATGTAGCTGGTCTTAAAAAACCAGGGTAAGAGAAGAAGTTGAACAATCCAATGTGATATTTATAATAGCAAAAAAACATTCGCTCTTTGTTTTATCCGTTTAATATCTAAAACCTGTTTGATTTTTTTTGTTCCTTTTTCCGAATGGTAGGCCTACCTTAAAACTTCAATTGGTGAACTGGGTCTGCCGACAAAATCCCTTTTCTGTGAGGTCTCATATGGGTCCCACTTTCTGTCATCTTAAAAATGATAATCCATACAATGCTGTTAACCGAGGCCACCAGAAAATCAAATTCAGAGGTCTAGTATTACTAAACTAAACCTTAAATAACCCCGCAATGCTCTCAGTGTGTATAAAAAAATAAAATAAATAAAGCTTTAAAATCTCACCACAGATGGCCATGTCTTTTGTCCTAGACTAAGTTGTCTGGCCACCTCTGAAACCCTTTGCTGTAATAAATGGGTAAAGAAATTCTGGTCGGTTAACTGCGTCCAGTTTATGATGCATGCATGATTAAAGAGAAAAAAAAATAAACCAAAAAAAAAGAAATAAACTAAAACTAAAGATTTCTTATTTATACCAGTCTTGCTCTAGGGACACTTACCTTTTGAAATGATCTCAAACAAGATACGCTCTGGTGTAGTGCAGAGAAAGTGCGTTGTTATAGGAGACTAACAACAACAGAGAGGGTGGTGAGAGACTGGTGGACTGCAGAGTTGCCAGATTGTATGGCCAGAGTTCAACATTTGAGCACAAAAATTCCTTATGAATTTGGGTCTTCATTCACAAGATACTTTATTCTATATATATTCTATATTGTATATATTCTATATACATCCTTTAGATTGTGATTTGTGTCTCCCTCAATATTGCTG